>NC_086453.1:223807591-224000091 GCF_028390025.1 Pseudophryne corroboree | reverse complement strand
GTACTGTGCCCGGACGAGCGTACACAATAAGGGAGGATTTTGAATCCCGGGTAAGACTCATACCAGCCACACCAATCACACCGTACAACTTGTGATCTAAACCCAGTTAACAGTATGATAACAGCGGAGCCTCTGAAAGATGGCTTCCTTCAACAATAACCCGAATTAGTTAACAATAACTATGTACAATTATTGCAGATAATCCGCACTTGGGATGGGCGCCCAGCATCCACTACGGACTCCGAGAAATAGATTTATCGGTAAGTAAAATCTTATTTTCTCTATCGTCCTAGTGGATGCTGGGGTTCCTGAAAGGACCATGGGGATTATACCAAAGCTCCCAAACGGGCGGGAGAGTGCGGATGACTCTGCAGCACCGAATGAGAGAACTCCAGGTCCTCCTTAGCCAGAGTATCAAATTTGTAAAATTTTACAAACGTGTTCTCCCCTGACCACGTAGCTACTCGGCAAAGTTGTAATGCCGAGACCCCTCGGGCAGCCGCCCAAGATGAGCCCACCTTCCTTGTGGAGTGGGCCTTTACAGATTTAGGCTGTGGCAGGCCTGCCACAGAATGTGCAAGTTGGATTGTGCTACAGATCCAACGAGCAATCGTCTGCTTAGACGCAGGAGCACCCATCTTGTTGGGTGCATACAATATAAACAACGAGTCAGATTTTCTGACTCCAGCTGTCCTTGCAATATATATTTTTAATGCTCTGACAACGTCCAGTAACTTGGAGTCCTCCAAGTCACTTGTAGCCGCAGGCACTACAATAGGCTGGTTCAGATGAAATGCTGACACCACCTTAGGGAGAAAATGCGGACGAGTCCGCAGTTCTGCCCTGTCCGAATGGAAAATCAGATATGGGCTTTTGTAAGATAAAGCTGCCAGTTCTGACACTCTCCTGGCCGAAGCCAGGGCTAGAAGCATGGTCACTTTCCATGTGAGATATTTCAAATCCACCTTCTTTAGTGGTTCAAACCAATGAGATTTTAGAAAGTCCAAAACCACATTGAGATCCCACGGTGCCACTGGAGGCACCACAGGAGGCTGTATATGTAGCACTCCCTTAACAAAGGTCTGGACTTCAGGGACTGAAGCCAATTCTTTTTGAAAGAAAATCGACAGGGCCGAAATTTGAACCTTAATAGATCCCAATTTGAGACCCATAGACAATCCTGATTGCAGGAAATGTAGGAATCGACCCAGTTGAAATTCCTCCGTCGGAGCACTACGATCTTCGCACCACGCAACATATTTTCGCCAAATTCGGTGATAATGTTGCACGGTTACTTCCTTCCTTGCTTTAATCAAAGTAGGAATGACTTCTTCCGGCATGCCTTTTTCCTTTAGGATCCGGCGTTCAACCGCCATGCCGTCAAACGCAGCCGCGGTAAGTCTTGAAACAGACAGGGACCCTGCTGAAGCAAGTCCCTCCTTAGAGGTAGAGGCCACGGATCTTCCGTGATCATCTCTTGAAGTTCCGGGTACCAAGTCCTTCTTGGCCAATCCGGAACCACTAGTATCGTTCTTACGCCTCTTTGCCGTATAATTCTCAATACTTTTGGTATGAGAGGCAGAGGAGGAAACACATACACCGACTGGTACACCCAAGGCGTTACCAGCGCGTCCACAGCTATTGCCTGCGGATCTCTTGACCTGGCGCAATACCTGTCCAGTTTTTTGTTGAGGCGAGACGCCATCATGTCCACCATTGGTCTTTCCCAACGGGTTACCAGCATGTGGAAGACTTCTGGATGAAGTCCCCACTCTCCCGGGTGAAGATCGTGTCTGCTGAGGAAGTCTGCTTCCCAGTTGTCCACTCCCGGGATGAACACTGCTGACAGTGCTATCACATGATTCTCTGCCCAGCGAAGAATCCTTGCAGCTTCTGCCATTGCACTCCTGCTTCTTGTGCCGCCCTGTCTGTTCACATGGGCGACTGCCGTGATGTTGTCCGACTGGATCAACACCGGTTTTCCCTGAAGCAGAGGTTCTGCCTGGCTTAGAGCATTGTATATTGCTCTTAGTTCCAGAATGTTTATGTGAAGAGACGTTTCCAGGCTCGTCCATACTCCCTGGAAGTTTCTTCCTTTTGTGACTGCTCCCCAGCCTCTCAGGCTGGCGTCCGTGGTCACCAGGATCCAATCCTGTATGCCGAATCTGCGGCCCTCCAATAGATGAGCACTCTGCAACCACCACAGAAGAGACACCCTTGTCCTTGGAGACAGGGTTATCCGCAGGTGCATCTGAAGATGCGACCCTGACCATTTGTCCAACAGATCCCTTTGGAAAATTCTTGCGTGGAATCTGCCGAATGGAATTGCTTCGTAAGAAGCCACCATTTTTCCCAGGACTCTTGTGCATTGATGTACAGACACCTTTCCTGGTTTTAGGAGGTTCCTGACAAGCTCGGATAACTCCTTGGCTTTTTCCTCCGGGAGAAAAACCTTTTTCTGAACCGTGTCCAGAATCATCCCTAGGAACAGCAGACGAGTTGTCGGCATTAACTGGGATTTTGGAATATTCAGAATCCACCCGTGCTGTTTTAGCACTTCTTGAGACAGTGCTAATCCCATCTCTAGCTGTTCTCTGGACCTTGCCCTTATTAGGAGATCGTCCAAGTATGGGATAATTAATATGCCTTTTCTTCGAAGAAGAATCATCATCTCGGCCATTACCTTTGTAAAGACCCGAGGTGCCGTGGACAATCCGAACGGCAGCGTCTGAAACTGATAGTGACAGTTTTGTACAACGAACCTGAGGTACCCCTGGTGTGAGGGGTAAATTGGAACGTGGAGATACGCATCCTTGATGTCCAAGGATACCATAAAGTCCCCCTCTTCCAGGTTCGCTATCACTGCTCTGAGTGACTCCATCTTGAACTTGAACTTCTTTATGTACAGGTTCAAGGACTTCAGATTTAGAATAGGCCTTACCGAGCCATCCGGCTTCGGTACCACAAAAAGAGTGGAATAATACCCCTTCCCTTGTTGTAGAAGAGGTACCTTGACTATCACCTGCTGAGAGTACAGCTTGTGAATGGCTTCCAAAACCGTCTCCCTTTCGGAGGGGGACGTTGGTAAAGCAGACTTCAGGAAACGGCGAGGTGGATCTGTCTCTAATTCCAACCTGTACCCCTGAGATATTATCTGCAGGATCCAGGGATCTACCTGCGAGTGAGCCCACTGCGCGCTGTAATTTTTGAGACGACCACCCACCGTCCCCGAGTCCGCTTGAGAAGCCCCAGCGTCATGCTGAGGCTTTTGTAGAAGCCGGGGAGGGCTTCTGTTCCTGGGAAGGAGCTGCCTGTTGCTGTCTCTTCCCTCGACCTCTGCCTCGTGGCAGATATGAATAGCCCTTTGCTCTCTTATTTTTAAAGGAACGAAAGGGCTGCGGTTGAAAAGTCGGTGCCTTTTTCTGTTGGGGAGTGACTTGAGGTAGAAAGGTGGATTTCCCGGCTGTAGCCGTGGCCACCAAATCTGATAGACCGACTCCAAATAACTCCTCCCCTTTATACGGCAAAACTTCCATATGCCGTTTTGAATCCGCATCGCCTGTCCACTGTCGCGTCCATAAAGCTCTTCTGGCCGAAATGGACATAGCACTTACCCGTGATGCCAGTGTGCAGATATCCCTCTGTGCATCACGCATATAAAGAAATGCATCCTTTATTTGTTCTAACGACAGTAAAATATTGTCCCTGTCCAGGGTATCAATATTTTCAATCAGGGACTCTGACCAAACTACCCCAGCACTGCACATCCAGGCAGTCGCTATAGCTGGTCGTAGTATAACACCTGCATGTGTGTATATACTTTTTTGGATATTTTCCATCCTCCTATCTGATGGATCTTTAAGTGCGGCCGTCTCAGGAGAGGGTAACGCCACTTGTTTAGATAAGCGTGTTAGCGCCTTGTCCACCCTAGGAGGTGTTTCCCAGCGCTCCCTAACCTCTGGCGGGAAAGGGTATAATGCCAATAATTTCTTTGAAATTATCAGCTTTTTATCAGGGGCAACCCACGCTTCATTACACACGTCATTTAATTCTTCTGATTCAGGAAAAACTATAGGTAGTTTTTTCACACCCCACATAATACCCTGTTTAGTGGTACCTGTAGTATCAGCTAAATGTAACGCCTCCTTCATTGCCAAAATCATATAACGTGTGGCCCTACTGGAAAATACGGTTGATTCGTCACCGTCACCACTGGAGTCAGTGCCTGTGTCTGGGTCTGTGTCGACCGACTGAGGCAAAGGGCGTTTCACAGCCCCTGACGGTGTTTGAGTCGCCTGGACAGGCACTAATTGATTGTCCGGCCGTCTCATGTCGTCAAACGACTGCTTTAGCGTGTTGACACTATCCCGTAGTTCCATAAATAAAGGCATCCATTCTGGTGTCGACTCCCTAGGGGGTGACATCCTCATATTTGGCAATTGCTCCGCCTCCACACCAATATCGTCCTCATACATGTCGACACACACGTACCGACACACAGCAGACACACAGGGAATGCTCCTAACGAAGACAGGACCCACTAGCCCTTTGGGGAGACAGAGGGAGAGTTTGCCAGCACACACCAAAAGCGCTATATATAACAGGGATAGCCTTATAATAAGTGCTCCCTTATAGCTGCTTTATATATATCAAAATATCGCCATAAATTTGCCCCCCCTCTCTGTTTTACCCTGTTTCTGTAGTGCAGTGCAGGGGAGAGACCTGGGAGCCGTCCTGACCAGCGGAGCTGTGAGAGGAAATGGCGCCGTGTGCTGAGGAGATAGGCCCCGCCCCTTTTTTGGCGGGCTCGTCTCCCGCTATTTAGTGAATCCAGGCAGGGGTTAAATATCTCCATATAGCCTCTGGGGGCTATATGTGAGGTATTTTTAGCCTTTATATAGGTTACATTTGCCTCCCAGGGCGCCCCCCCCCAGCGCCCTGCACCCTCAGTGACTGCGTGTGAAGTGTGCTGAGAGGAAAATGGCGCACAGCTGCAGTGCTGTGCGCTACCTTTAGAAGACTGCAGGAGTCTTCAGCCGCCGATTCTGGACCTCTTCTGACTTCAGCATCTGCAAGGGGGCCGGCGGCGGGGCTCCGGTGACCATCCAGGCTGTACCTGTGATCGTCCCTCTGGAGCTGATGTCCAGTAGCCAAGAAGCCAATCCATCCTGCACGCAGGTGAGTTCACTTCTTCTCCCCTCAGTCCCTCGTTGCAGTGATCCTGTTGCCAGCAGGACTCACTGTAAAATAAAAAACCTAAGCTAAACTTTTTCTAAGCAGCTCTTTAGGAGAGCCACCTAGATTGCACCCTTCTCGGCCGGGCACAAAAATCTAACTGGAGTCTGGAGGAGGGTCATAGGGGGAGGAGCCAGTGCACACCACCTGATCTGGAAAAGCTTTACTTTTTGTGCCCTGTCTCCTGCGGAGCCGCTATTCCCCATGGTCCTTTCAGGAACCCCAGCATCCACTAGGACGATAGAGAAATGTATATTTTAATAGTGGATATGGACAGACCCCCTGTTTAGGCCATGCCCCCATGCAGTACCCGGACCTGGCACTGCTCTCTATGACCCTGCATGCAATATGTATTTTGTTTTAAGCATGCGCAATAACAAATAATCGCTCAGTTATTTAAACATCAGAATTGTGTGCGACTTGCAAGACTTCTGAATCAGTCCCACTGTTTTAAAATCACACTGGCAGCAGCACACACCATTGTTAGGCTCCGATTTATTCAGAGCAACGTGAAGAAGGACATAACTCCCGACTTTTCCTATAGTCATTAGATGTGTTAAGTGTATTGGGAGGGTTTATAGACCGTCCCTCTTCTACCTGTTCTTGCAGCTTTCAGTACCATCATTATTACATCAATAAATACAACACAATCATCACACTCCACATTACAGAAATAACTATCACCAACTTCTCCACGTTTCTGCAGTACATTGCCAACGCACATATACCATCCCCACATTACAAAAATAACCTCTTCAATATCACAGCAGTACCACTCACACATTACAACAATACTACCACCCCTTCTAAACACTGCATAAATACTACTACTCAGGCCCGGCGCTACCCGCTCAGCGAAGGGATGCAGTGCAGGGAGGCGTTGGGACAGAGAGGCGCTTTCCCTGCTCTGAATCCCTTCACTGCTGCGCCGTCCTGTGACTCCTGTCCCCCCTGCTGCTGCTGTGTCTGTCACTGTATGACAGTCACTGGCAGCAGCGTCTGCAGAATCAAAAACCTCCTGCCTCCCCTCCCCGTGTGACAGCGGCTGAGTACGGGACAGACGGGGGCGGAGCTTAACGGGCCGAAAGGGGCGGGGCTAAACGGGACAGAAGGGGCGGAGCTACACTGACCAGGCTGCACTGCAGTACAGAGGGAGACTGGCTTAGGTAAGTGGTGTGTGTGTGTGTATGTGTGCATATGGTGGGTGGGTGTGTATGTGTGTGTATATATGTGTGTGAATTGTGTGTGTGAGGTATGTCTGCGTACGCGCACTTTATGGACGCTAGTACTGGGGGGGGGCATTACGTATAATGACGCTACTACTGGGGGAGGCCATTACATGCAAGGACGCTACTACTACTGGGGGGGCATTACGTATAAAGACGCTACTACTACAGGGGGGCATTACGTGAAACTACGCTACTACTGGGGTGGCCATTATTTATAAGGACGATACTACTACTAGGGGGGAATTACGTATAAGGATGTTACTACTACTGTGGGTGCACTACGTATAAGGATGCTACTACTACAGGGGGGGCTTTACGCGTAACAACGCTACTACTACTGGGAGGGTGCATTACGTATAAGGACGCTACTACAGGGGGGGCATTACGCGTAACAACGCTACTACTGCTGGGGGGGCCATTACTTATAAGGACGCTACTAGTACTACGGGGGAATTACATATAAGGAGGCTTCTACTGGGGGTGCATTATGTATAAGGACGCTACTACTACTGTGGGGCATTACGTATATGGACGATACTACTATTATGGGGAATTACGTATATGGACGCTTTTACTACTGGGGGTGCACTACGTATAAGGACGCTACTACTGCTGGGGGGGGCATTACGTATAAGAACGCTACTACTACTAGGGGGCATTATATATAAGGACGCTACTATTACTCGGGGGGCATTACGTATAACAATGCTACCACTACTAGGGGGGCATTACGTATAAGGATGCTACTACTGGGGGGGCATTATGCATAAGGACGCTACTACTACAGGGGGGGGGGCATTACATGTAAAGATGCTACTACTGGGGGGGCCATTACGTATAAGGACGCTACTAGTACTGTGGGGGGGGGGGCATTACGTATAAGGACGCTACTACTACTAGGGGGGAATTACGTACAAGGACGCTTCTACTACTGGGGGTGCACTACGTATAAGGACGCTTCTACTACTGGGGGGGGCATTACGTATATAAGGACGCATCTACTACTGGGGGTGCACTACGTATAAGGATGCTACTACTACTCTGGGTGCATTATGTATAAGGATGCTACTACTACTGGGGGGGCACTACGTATAAGGATGCTACTACTACTGGGGGGCATTATGTATAAGGATGCTACTACTACTGTGAGTGAATTATGTATAAGGGTGCTACTACTACTGGGGTGCATTACATATAAGGACGCTACTACTACGGGTGGGGCATTACGTATAAGATTAATAAGATTGCGCTACATTGTGGCGTAATTTTAAATGGGGGTACTATTGTGTTTTGCCATGCCCCTTAGTTGTGAGACCACACCCCTTTTCCCGGCGCACGCCAACGGAATATGGGAGGGCGCAATTTTATAGTTTGCAGGGGGGCGCCGAACACCCTAGCACCGGCCCTGAGTACTCTACCTCCACATTACAGCAATACTATGATCCCTGTCCTAAAGAAATAACGCCATCATCATCTCTATCCCTGCATTGCAGCAATATTACAACTACCAATAAACTCAGCTTTACAGCCATACCACCACCATGCACCACCAGGTAGTACAACATTGCCACCACCCATGCCTCAAGTACACAAAAACTTCAAGTTCAGTGGTGAAGCTGAACGTGGGCAGTCATTAAAGCATGAGGGTGCTCTGGGCAGTCATAGTTAGTGCATGCTGGAGCTCTTTATTAGAGTGGTAAGAAAATGGCTTGAAATATGACAAATATACTGGCTGTAATCCTATTGCAGTCTTGGACACTCCGCTGCCCATACCTGCTGGTCGGGCCACATGTCCAGGAATCTGAAATTAAAAATGTGGTAATCCTATCCAACCCCTCTTTACTATACATTTGTTTTTACTGAGCACAGGAAGGAAATGGCTTCAGCACGTGGAAGAAGAGGCAGCAGAACAAGGAGTAAGAGGCAGTGGCAATACAGGCAGGAAGGAGGAAGTGGCAGCATGGGGAGGAGAAAGTGGCAGCACGGGAAGCAGAAGAAGGCAGCAGCATGGGGAGTATAAGGTGGTGGCGCAGGGAGGGGACAGCAGCATGGGGAGGAAGAAAAGTAGACGGCAAGTGGAAGAGGAGGTGGGATGGTGAGTAGGAACATGGATGCACAACAGAGAGGAGGAGGCACAACAAAGTAGGGGAGGCTGAAAAAAACCTGTGAGGGGCTAGGCTGGCTGATGGGAATTCCAGACACTGCATATCTCGGATTGTTGACCCACCGGGCTCCGGACAGTTGTTCCGGTTTTCTCACTGTCTGGAGCGATCATAGGGCCTAATTCAGACCTGATTGCAGCAGCAAATTTGTTAGCTAATGGGTTAAACCATGTGCACTGCAGGGGGGGGGGGGGGGGGGCAGATATAACATTTGCAGAGAGAATTAGATTTGGGTGGGTTATATTGTTTCTGTGCAGGGTAAATACTGGCTGCTTTATTTTTACACTGCAATTTAGATTTCAGTTTGAACACACCCCACCCAAATCTAACTCTCTCTGCACATGTTATATCTGCCCCCCTGCAGTCCACATGATTTTGCCTATTAGCTAACAAATTTGCTACTGCGATCAGGACTAAGGGGGTCATTCTGAGTTGATCGCCAGCTAACGTTGTTTGCAGCGCAGCGATCAGTGAAAAAAAGGCTAATCTGCGCATGCATATGCACCACAATGCGCACGCGCGATGTACGGGTGCAAAGTCCTTTGTGGTTTTGCACAGGTTCTAGCGAAGCTTTCAGTTAAGGCTCCCGATTGGCTGCGGGCCGCGAGCTCTGATTGGCTCACGGGCCAGAATTGAGGATAGACACCGCCGCCGGAGACTGAGGGCCCGGGGCAGGAGCATCACTTTTGGGGGGAGGCACTGTGGGGATCTGCACTGGGGGCATATCTGGCGCTGTGGGGACATATGTATCTGCACTGGGGGCATATCTGGCACTGTGGGGACATATGTATCTGCACTGGGGGCATATCTGGCACTGTGGGGACATATGCATCTGCACTGGGGGCATATCTGGCACTGTGGGGACATATGTATCTGCACTGGGGGCATATCTGGCACTGGGGAAATGTGTATCTGCACTGGGGGCATATCTGGCACTGTGGGGAAATGTGTATCTGCACTGGGGGCATATCTGGCGCTGTGGGGTCATATGTATCTGCACTGTGGGCATATCTGGCACTGTGGGGACATGTGTATCTGAACTGGGGGCATATCTGGCACTGTGAAGAAATTTGTATCTGCACTGGGGCCATATCTTGCACTGTGGGGACATGTGTATCTGCACTGGGGGAATATCTTGCACTGTGAAGAAATTTGTATCTGCACTGGGGGCATATCTGGCACTGTGAAGAAATTTGTATCTGCACTGGGGGCATATCTGGCACTGTGGGGAAATGTGTTAAACCCCTGTCGGCTGAGGATTGCCCTGTGTTTCTCCAATATAATATCCCCAACAATGTAAATACTTTAAATATTAAATAAAGACATGGAGACATGAATTTGGCAGAAAATTGTCAGCTATTTATTTAAAATGAACTAATGTAATCTAAAACTGCATAAATATAAAAATTCAAAGTATGGTGGCACGAAAGAGCGGCTAAAAACAACCCTAACCCCTGACCAAATCCTACTCTATAACTGAAGCAAACCATCTAAAACACAAAAGGTATCCACTCAACCTTCTTCTTGACTACTCACCCATAAAGGTGATGAGGCTGCCCACGTAAAGATGGTCTAGCAAATGTATACCAGTCAACGAAGGTGAGCGCACCTAAAAATCAACCACCAATCTAACTCCAATCAATTTCCTAATCCAGCAACAGGTAACTTGCCGTTCTTTCCCGCCAAGTAAAAGTTCAGCTGACCGAAAACCGTACCCCCCAAAAAAACAATAGCCGACGAAAAACCACACAACCAACCACCACCTATTAGGGAGGGAGGGTGGGAAGATTAAAACAAAAGAGGCTGACCCAGCCCCCTCACCAGACTAAACATACCACTAACCCACCCCTATCCTCTATTCCTATAGAACCCTCAAAGTTCCAACCCCCAAAAGCCTCCTAACAGGCCTGCCCCCAGCGTATGGGGTTTAACCCACTTCTTTCCTATATTGTCAATTTGTATTCTTAAACCCCCTATCGGCTGAGGATTGCCCTGTGTTTCTCCAATATAATAACCCCAACAACGTAAATACTTTAAATATTAAATAAAGACACGGAGACATGAATTTGGCAGAAAATTGTCAGCTATTTATTTAAAATGAACTAATGTAATCTAAAACTGCATAAATATAAAAATTCAAAGTATGGTGGCACGAAAGAATGGCTAAAAACAACCCTAACCCCTGACCAAATCCTACTCTATAACTGAAGTAAACCATCTAAAAAACAAAAGGTATCCACTCAACCTTCTTCTTGACTACTCACCCGTAAAGGTGATGAGGCTGCCCCCGTAAAGGTCGTCTAGCAAATGTATACCAGTCAACGAAGGTCAGCGCACCTAAAAATCAACCACCAATCTAACTCCAATCAATTTCCTAATCCAGCAACAGGTACTGTAACTTGCCGTTCTTTCCCGCCAACAGCAAGGTTCTGCTTACAGAAACCACGCTCCGCCACCATACCCCTAACCCAAAGAACCCACAACCGAAAACAGATCCTCAATGAATATACACAATCCCTCTCTAGCTAAGTGAACCCCATCTGGTTTAAACAAAGAGAAACAACGAAATTTGATTCTTTGGTGCCAAACCACCGCACCCCCTTTAGCTAAAACGGATTTAGCCACTGCTGAATTAACTTTCTTCCTAGCCAAATCAATCGCTCTACAATCGGACTCTCCTCGCCAACGTAAACGGGGCACCATACAAGACCACACCACTCTACAACCCGGCCATGCCATCATAATCTCCTCCAAATCACGTACCATTAACAACCGCAGATCCACCACCTTCCTCTTCCCCAGATCATTTCTACCTACGTGAATCACCAAAACCTTAGGCAAACCAAACTGACTAGCCTGCTCAAGAAGTTTGGCCTTCAGTTCTGGCCAAAGCATACCCCTCACTCCTATCCACCTCACATCTGCCGACCTTGGAATCACCCAAATGCCAAACCAAAGAAAACTCCACGCACCAATGTAAAAAGGTACTAAACCTTTCAAAAAACGCGCAGGAAATGGAACACCCCATAGGCAAGCACTTGTCTATGAAGTACTCCTCACCGATGCGGAAACCCATGAATCTGAATGACTCCGGGTGTAACGGAAGCAAACGGAAGGCAGACTCAACATCCATCTTAGCCATGAGGGCCCCCGGGGCCACATCCCCGTACCATACCTAGAGCATCATCAAAAGACTGATAAACCACGAACAATACTCCGGAGGAATAGCATCGTTAACCGATGATCCAGATGGATAAGACAAATGCTGAATGAGCCGGAACTTCCCTGGAACTTTCTTGGGTACAACCCCCACTGGGGAAATGATTAAGTTCCCCACTTGTGGCTGCGTAAAGGGGCCCGCCATTCTTCCCAGCTGCACCTCCAACTTGACCTTTGCCCGAAGAACCGCAGGAAAATCTCGAGCCGATTGCAGGTTTCTGGGAGCCCGAACGACATCGCCCTCAACTGGCAAACGAAAACCAAACTTAAAACCGGAAAAAAAGAAACTCAGCGTCTTCCCTATTTGGATACCACCCCAACCATTTGGACATGCCAATACAGCTGAATGAAGTGATTTGTGGTCTGAGGTGTGAGCTTCTTCAGCTGGGTGTAATGAAGCAATGATTGTAGTATACATGGGGGTAAATTTACTAAGATGGGAGTTCTATTTAAGATGGGATGTTCATAGCAACCAATCAGATTCCACTTCTCATTTATCTAGCGCCTTCTATTAGATAATACCTGAAATCTGATTGGTTGCTATGGGCAACATTCCATCTTAAATAGAACTCCCATCTTAGTAAATTTACCCCATGCAGTCTACAACTGAGGTCAGCTTGTCCAATTTTTAAGGTAGACCTGTAGTCACTCAGAAACTGCACATCAGAAATGTGCGATCTGTTGTAAAAATTGCGAATGCACCGCCCACCGACCATCAGCATACGCCCACAACATGCCCCTGATCGTAGTTTTTGCGAGTCCAGCCCTTTAGTACGCCCCCTACATGCCTACTTTTCATAGTGCATACGCAGTTTTTGCTAAGTCTCAGAAATTGTTTTTTTTCTCTCAGTTTTTGCTATTTAAGTTGCAGAATTTGCATTTTTACGCTTTTTTTTTGCTGATTTGCAATCCTTGCTGAATTAGGCCCGAAAGCCGCTGTTTGAATGACAGAAAGTTGGCGTTTCTGGGCAGAAACTTGACGTTTTCTGCGTGTGTCAGGAAAAACTCAGGCGTGCCTAGGTGTTTTTGGGGAGGGTCTCTGACGTCACCATCTCAGTCGCAGATTAGTGGCAGCCTCAGACCTACTCACATTTGCTCAGACAGCAAAGACTCTTCGATGTTCCGGAATTTGAGTATGCATCTGCGATCTGCAATGCATTTGCAAATTTACACTGTTTTTTTTTTCTTTCTGTCAGGGCGGCGCCTTTCTATTTGCAAACAACTGCAATTTCTCAGAATAACGATTCAAGTTGAATTAGGCCCCATGTCCCCACACCTCTCATGTCCATTATTACACCACTCACTTGCTGCATTTTAGATCAGTGCTCCCTGCACTGAATGTAGCAGGTCTCCATACCCCATTATTACACCCTCACTAACTGACTGCAGGACTAGAGACACAGGTGTGGGGGGGGGGGGGGGGGGGGGGGCTCTAATAGGCCCGGGTAAAAGGTACCCTCTCTCCCCTACCTCTCAGTGCCACTGTAGGTGGTAGATGGGCAGATAACACCCCTTCCTGTAGACGTAAGCTAGGTACATACAGTACCTGACATATCAAAGGAATGTTTGGGTTTTTTTTTTTTTTACAGTTGAATGATCCAGAGAACAACCCATTTCCTGTATACACACTACACAATTATTGTTCCTACATGAATGATACATTTTCCTAAAGATCGCTGAAGTGATGGTTTTTACAATTTTTTACATCCAGTTTGTCAGGCAAAAAAAAGTTAACAATTGGACAAAGCTATGTTGCACTGCAGGTGGGGCAGATCACATCATTTTACACATACCTCCCAACATGACCCTCTCCAGGAGGGACAGAATGCTCTGCTCCTGGACTTCCCTCTTAATTTATGATTGCCATCACCTGTGGTGAAACACCTTTCTAATCCATTAACCTGTTCAACATAGGTGCCGGCAATCATAAATTAAGAGAAAAGTGCAGAAGCAGAGCATTGTGTCCCTCCTGGAGAGGATCATGTTGGGAGGTATCTTTTACAGACTCCTCATAACCATTAACATCACAGTTTGTTCATAGAGGTGTGTAGGAAAATCTGAAATGTTGGGCTTACATAATTAGCGGTGATGTGCGTAGCCACACATAGTGACCGCACATCACTGCTGACTTAATTTATCCCCTATACCCTTCTGAACCAGCACAATACATGCTCCTATATCATTTGCATTAGAGAATAGCGCAATGTACTGTCCAACCAAATTGGTAATGCGTCCATTGAGAAACTACCTATGCATGAAAAAACAACATAGCAATTACTGGTTTGTATGGATGGACGAATATGGAATGCTATGAGCCCATACTGCTGTTATACGAAACATCTGCGTCTTAGCAAGTTAGCACAAGATACAATTCAGCTAGAATTTAACATGGATAATGGTTCAGAAACACCCAGTGAAATATTAGATTTCCTAAGTCAAGTCAAATTTGTGGTCTAATAGGAAGTTAGACCCAATCAGGGGTGAAATTTGTTGGAGAAAATAAACTCTGAAAAGTGGAAATTTTATTTGTTGAATTGAAAGAGCTAATTAACACTTGCAGACCTTTGTGGAAATACATAGTATACCTATATTGGTGGACAGAATACCTGCAATCCAGCTATAATTCTTATTAAAATGTATTTGATTAGAAGAATTCCCTTTAGGAACAGAATTGTTTACATTCAGTATTGGAGAGAAAGAGCTGGGCAAACACTTGTCCAATTCTCATCTAATCTGACCCCTGACATGCCAGTTTGTTAGACATTGGTGTGCTCACACAACCTCAGGTTTCATCCAATACTGACCATCTGGTTGTGTCAAAAGGTTTTTAAACCTGATGAAAAATCAGGAGACCCAATTACTAATCAACAGACCAATATAGAAGTGAGTTGCAGGTGGAGGTGCTACAATGTTACATACGACTCTGAATCTTCTGTAGTAACTCATCATTGCATATGCTTGGCTATGGAGCATGCACAAATCACAAGATGTGGCTGCAAATCAGAATTGAGTGCAACACTGCAGCCTGCATCGGACTGTCTGATCGGGGATCGCCTCCAGTCCATTTATGCCGGGACAGTGTTTAGAGACACCCAATTCTCTGCACTCACATGCAATTACCTGCGATGCAGGTAGCATGTGTAAAGACCCGTGTGCTTCTAAAGTTTGTTCCGGCATAAATGGACAGGAGGCGGTTCCCCGGTCAGCCAGCCCAATGTTGACTGCAGCAGCTCCAAAGAGTTTTTTATACCGCATAAAGAAAATATTTTAGCATATCACATGAATAGATTTATAAGATATATGCCAAGAGGGGTGGAAGTGGGTTTCCCTGCCTGGGTCAGTAGCACAAGGAACAGAGAGAGAGAGAGAAGACTGCTGCTATTCAGTCTCTCTCTGCTGTGGGAGGGTCCAGGGAGGCAGCAGCCAGTCTCCTCTCTCTTCTGCTTCGGCAGCACAGTCTCCTCTCTCTTCTGCTAAGCAGCACAGTCTCCCCTCTCTTCTGCTGAGCAGCAACACAGCCTCCTCTCTCTTCTGCTAAGCAGCAGCACAGTCGCAGTCACATCTCTCCCACCAACAGCAGCACAGTACCCCCCTCTCTTCTGCTGAGCAGCTGCACAGTCTGCTCTCTTCTGCTACGCAGCAGCACAGTCCCCCCCTCTCTTCTGCTGAGCAGCTGCACAGTCTACTCTCTTCTGCTATGCAGCAGCACAGTCCCCCCCTCTCTTCTGCTGAGCAGCTGCACAGTCTCCTCTCTTCTGCTATGCAGCAGCACAGTCTGCTCTCTTCTGCTACGCAGCAGCACAGTCTCTTCTCTCTCCCACCAAGCAGCAGCACAGTCTCTTCTCTCTCCCGCCGAGCAGCAGCACAGTCTTCTCTCTCTTCCGATGAGCAGGAGTACAGTCTTCTCTCTCTCTCACCGAGGTAAGTAGTAACGGCCGCCTTAGGTTTAGCCAGTGGGAGGGAGGGGTAGGTTTAGGCACACTCCAAGGGGGGTTAGGGATATGCTGCGGGGTAGGGGAGGTTAGGGTTAGGCTGCGGAGAGGGGGGTTTATGGTTAGGCAACACCAAGGGAGTGTTAGGGTTAGGCACTAAGGGGGGATGCTTAGGTTTAGGTTAGGCGGGAAAGGGGGGGTTAAGTTTAGGCACCACCGGGGGAGGATAGGGTTAGGCACCAATAGGGGTTAGGCTGCGGACAGGAAGGTTTAGGGTTAGGGGGTAGGGGAGGTAGGTTACCGTACCTAATGCACCCCTGTCGGCATTGCCACGATCGGGATGCCAGTGTCTGGATACTGACCGCCGGCCTCTCGACAGATGGCTTTTCATACTGAATCCTATAAACCAGCTAATTGTCAGGAACATCTTGAATAACATGTTAACCAACAATCAGCCATGTGTGAGAGAAATCTATGATGATAGAATAACCAGAGTGATGTTCATTTAGGAATTGGGAATGCATGTGGAAAGCAAGTTACAAAAGCCTAATCATGCACAGTATAAAATGAGATTATTGCTGGGAAAGCCATTTCTCTAATAAATACAGAGCACATTCCTTTCCTATTGGAAATTACATAAATTTAATTTCAAAGGAATCGATAGTTACATTGTTAGTATCTAAGCCTTGGAGAGTTATAAATTGCACAGTGATAAAGTACCAATCGACCAGCTCACACATACACACACACATGTGTATATATATATATATATATAAGTCGTTCGGGCAGCACTCCCAATGCCAAAATAAATGTCCCGGTGCCTTCCTAGGTACCTTCGGCAGGTCCAAATAATAGAAGCAGTGTACGGCGGCACTCAGAGAAATAGACTAGTACAGCAGAGTGGTATACGACGTTTTGAAGCTTTAATGTCCCTCCGTCATCAGGTATGATGACGGAGGGACATTAAAGCTCCGAAACGTTGTATACCACTCTGCTGTACTAGTCTATTTCTCCGAGTGCCGCCGTACACTGCTTCTATATATATATAGATATATATAAAGATATATATATGTATATATACCAACAAAAGCTTTGTTCATGCACCCCTATGCAAGCCCAATTATCTTAAACCTGAGTCAGCTGTTCTTTAGTAATTTATCAGCCAGTGTCAGGTGACTAGTGTACCTTTAAAAGCCATGGAGTATTTGGCAGATACACAGTAAACCAAGTGGGCATATTTGCAGTTATATTATGTGTGATACAGTTGCTAGGTTTTACTTTTTGAGACTCTGTGATAGTGTAGGACCTGCATGAAGATGGGGTACCTTGGCGAGCGGTTTGCAGGCTTCCGTGCATTGGCCAATTCACTAACTAAACCCCCATCATTTATTTATTGATGTTGTGAAAATAAGTGAGCTTGCTTTGGTGAGTGCTGAACTATCTGTTTGTATATGTGTATATATATACATATATATATATAAAATTATTTTTTTTAAAATAGAAAATACCCCTCCTCTTTGCGCAGCTAATAATTTCAATAACAACTGGGCGCACCTCTCAAAAGGTTTAATATTAGAAAAAAAAAAAGATAATCAATCCAAAAAGAGTTTAATGGGGGCGCCCTTTTTCTTGAAAAATATTGCTTACTGAGCCAATAACATCCCTGAGTTATCGATGCCACTCCGTGGGGGTAATTCAGAGTTGATCACAGCAGCAAATATGTTACCAGTTGGGCAAAACCATGTGCACAGCAGGGGGGCAGATATAGCATGTGCAGAGAGAGTTAGATTTGGGTGGGGTGTGTACAAACTAAATTGAAGTGTAAAAATAAAGCAGCCAATATTTACCCTGCACAGAAACAAAAGAACCCATCCAAATCTAAATCTCTCTGCAAATGTTATATCTGCCCCACCTGCAGTGCACATGGTTTTGCCCAACTGCTAACAAATTTGCTGCTACGATCAACTCTGAATTACCCCCATAAACCATTAGTAGTGCAAAATATTCACATCAAATGTATTCAAAGCAATTTTACATACAGTATAATTACAAACATAGACGCAAGTTTGAACAATTGCACTTTTCGTTTGTAATTGATACAACTTTCCCAATTTCTTGTGATGAAGAATTAGAGACTACCATGTAGTGTCTTTATATAAGTATCCCAGCATGTTTCGTATCACACAGATACTTCTAATGGGGTATACAGTATCTCTAAACTGAACTCTCAATATAACAGGAATAGTAAAATGTATATCTCAAATACGGGCCATTTTGTCATTCAGATAGCAAAGATCTAATTCTTTAATAAGTACACCCACCGAACAATTGAAGAGTATGAAAACGAAGAATGATTCAACCTTGAATGGACAATATAGTTTTCTCCAGTGGATCACAATGAATGACATCACTTTCATTGTGATTCACTGGAGGAAACTATATAGTTTCCTACAGTGAATCACAATGAAAGTGATGACATCACTTTATTTGTGATTCACTAGAGGAAACTATATTGTCCAGTAATTCACTAGAGGAAACTATATTGTCCATCCATTCTACAAAACAAGGGATACTATTCCAGCTTGTTTGTAGTTCCGAAACCGGACGTTTCGGTTAGACAGATTCTGAATCTCAAATCATTGAACCCATACTTACGAGTATTCAGGTTCAAGATGGAGTCTCTGAGAGTGGTGATCACAGGACTGGAAGAGGGGGAATTCCTAATGCGTACCTTCACATTCCGATCTGGTCGCCTCATCAGGCTTACAGTATCAACAGTTTGCACTGCAGTACTGTCACTACCAGTTTCAGGCCCTGCCATTTGGTCTTTCCATGGCACCGAGGGTATTCACCAAGGTGATGGCAGAGATGATGATGCTACTCTACAAATAGGGAGTAAGCGTCATTCCTTACCTGAAGGCTCTTCTGATAAAAGCTGCATTCAGGGAGCAGTTGTTGGAGAACATTGGTCTCACAACCAGAGTACTCCTGGATCATGGGTGGATTCTGAACCTGCCGAAATCTCACCTAGAACCAACGTAGAGGCTTAATTTCCTGGGAATGATACTGGACACAGAGTCTCAGAGAGTGTTCCTTCCCTTGGAAAAGGCAATGGTAATCCAGTTGGTATCCAGTCTCTATGTCGACCACACTTACAGTGTAGGTCGACAATGTCTAGGTCGACCACTATTGGTCGACAGTAAGTAGGTCAACAGGGACTCTAGGTCGACATGTTCTAGGTCAACATGACAAAAGGTCGACATGAGTTTTTAACTTTTTTTGCATTTTTTGAACTGTTACATGTTTTTACGATCCACGTGGACTACAATTGGGAATGGTAACCTGTGCCGAGCTCAGCAGTAGTGGATCAAGGCATCTTGCCCGAAGCATGGTGAGGTAAGTGAGCCAATGCACTAATTGGGGTTCCCGGTCACTGTACGGAGAAAATGACACCCCAAAAAGTGTCCTTTTGGCCTTTTGTCAAGTCGACCTAGTACATGTCGATCTAGAGTCCCTGTCGACCTAGAAACCATGTCGACCAATAGTGGTCTATCTAGACACTGTTAACCTAAGTGTGGTCGACCTTGCATACCACACCCAATCCAGTCGATGGTTCGGGCTGTCTTGAAGCCGACCCGAATCTCAGTACATCTATGCATCCACCTTCTGGGGAAAATGGTGGCTTCTTACGAAGCAATTCAGTACGGAAGGTTTCATGCGAGGCCCTTTCAGTTGGATCTATTGAACAAATGGTCCGGATCGCATTTTCACATGCACCAGAGGATTCGTCTGTCGCTAAAAGCCAGGATCCCCTTCCTGTGGTGGCTACAAATTTCTCACCTAGTGAAGGGTCGAAGGGTCGGGATTCAGAATTGGATTGTTTTAACCTCAGACGCAAGACTCAGGGCTTTTGGTGAAGTCACCCAGGTGGTACAGTTTCAGGGAAGATGGTCAAGTCAGGAAGTCGTCCTTCCAATAAACATCCTGGAACTCGGAGCTATCTACAACGCCCTTCTGCAGCCCTTTCATCTCTGTTATGTCCTGATGTTGATAATGCTGATTATTAATCAGGAATGAAAGCTATACCTTATACACACTTAGAATACACTTTACCATGGAGCCGCTGCGGCCGCTAAACCTAGTACACACGCTACGTACTTTATACACTGTTTGCATACGGAGTCCCGTATCACTGTACGGACTTAGCGTACAAACGCCGCGCTGGGGGTACAAAGTACACACAGTGCGCACACACCCAGAGATACACTTTAAACCTTTACAGTAATGCAATGCAATGCTATTACACTTTAAACCTTATGCAGCAATGCAGTGTGATGCTATTACACTTTAAACCTTATGCAGCAATGCAGTGTGATGCTATTACACTTTAAACCTTATGCAGCAATGCAGTGTGATGCTATCACACTTTAAACCTTCACAGTAATGCAATGCAATGAAGACACGACACCAATTGTGATTTAACCGCTGGGTTCCGACACCACAGTGGATTATTGCTGAAAGGGGGTTACAATACAAATAATACAATACAATCTAACAGAGTAAATGGCTACAGTCAATGTTACATACGTGAGTGGAATTCGCTTGCGCTACCCGGTCCGGTCCTCCGCCATCTGCTAGATAACGTTGTGAGCCTTGTGTCTGACCAGTCTAGAAGCAGGCTCTCTTTATAGACTTCTTACATAAGCAATACAATAGATACTGTAATCCCTTTGTCCATTGGACACAGGAATGCACTTTTACAGTACAGGAGAGGTCATAGGTCGGTTTGAATAGGTAGGCGATGTCTTTCCCAACTGCTCTTGTGGGTGGTCTCCTCTGGATTCCCGCTGCATACATAATGTACAGTAAATACAGTTTATATCTATATTCTGCTTCTGCACATAACTATCCGCAGGAACATGCGATCTTCCTCAAACCAACACCGGAATGTTACCCTTAAAATACCCTACAGCTGGATACCAAACACCACCTTATGACCTTGTTATGTCCCCTCCTATCCTGTAAAGGTGAATCCCTTTGTTCTGTTACCATTTAAACTGATGTAATTTCCTGGTGTGGTGCAGGGGGACTATGTGTACATTGTGCACTATTTGGATAAAATATGTAATGTGTTTTGATAGCTCTCCATGCGCTCACAAACTTTACCATAAATACTCATACCATGCACTGATGCGCACGACCGCGGGAGCGACCATACGCAAATTGCGAATATGTGCACGCACAGCAGAACAAATACACGCGCGGAGGCCATCTGTGTGTTGTTTGTACGTGATGTGTGTACTGCAATATTTTTCGACTTTGACAATGTACATCTCTTTATTTCAATGAATCATGCAGTATGAAGATTATGTATTTTATTTCTTATTGGTAAGTAGTACTTGCATGGTTACAGATAGACATCATCTCCACATGCTGCTCTCCTTCTACTTACTCTCCTTCTACTTCCTTCTACTTCCTGATCACATGTTCATCTGTGCACCCAGATTCTTAAAGGTACACTACCTCATCTAGCTAATGCACATAAACTATCTTCATAGATACTACATCTACCCCTTCCTTTCATATATGTAAATAAATTTCTTTAAAACACATAAAATTGATTTTACGTTCACCCAATTAAACATACAACAATATGCTGATTGAATTTGAGCATGAACATTAACCCACAATATACAATACACATTAAACTGGAAAATATTTTTGAACAACAAATTATGAGCTTTAAGATGAAAGTCATATCTGCTCAATAAGCCTTGTAGGAGGTTTAATGACTCTGCCTGCTTTCGTCTGAGTATATGATCCTTCACTCAAAGGAACAGACACAATAGAATCACTTGGTGCTGAGGATGTTATAGGTGGTATGTTGACATCATCTTGACTTGGTGCATCAGAAGATAAGGATGGGAATATCTTCTTGAAATGGGACAGATTCCTTATCACAGTGTGATGGTTATTTCCTGCAACAACCATTGTTCCTTTCCTTTTCACTACAGTCAGTGGACTTGAGTGAAAAGCAGTCATGTCCTTACGTACTACTTTTTGTTTCACCAGAACACGATCCCCTTCTTGTAAGTCCAAAACAATAGCTCTCCTTTTCCGGTCTGCATATTGTTTAGCCTTTTGTTTATTGGCAGAGTCCTTCTGTCTAACCTGATGATCTCTAGATGAAGGAGTCAAATGAATTTCTGGAAGAGTGCATCTGATTACTTTTCTTTGAAACATTAATGTCTGAGGAGGGACATTTGTTGTGGAATGAGGCACTGAGCGATATTGTCTGAGAAATTGATTTAGAGATTGTTGAATTGGAATTCGGGATACTTTACAAATCTTTATTTGCTTTCCCAGATTACGCATGAAACGTTCAACAAGACCATTAGCCTGTGGCCACAGGGGAGTGATTTTTTGATGTCGAATTCCAAAATGTTTCATGAATTTGCTGAAATCATCACCTTAAAATGGCGGACCATTATCAGTCTTTATTGTTCCTGGAATTTCATAAGTAGTAAATATTCTATCCAATGCTGGTAAGACAGATGTGGTAGATGTTGAAGATATTATTTCAAGAACAGGATATCTTGAATATTCATCCACAGCCACTAGTATGTATTTACCATTGTATAATGGTCCATAGAAATCAACATCGACATTTTCCCAGACATTGTCAGGTAGATTAGTCATCTGCAATGGTTCACTGCTAGTTTGCGTAGAAAGAAGGGTGCATGTCATACAGTTACGGATTTCTGATTCAACAAGTTGCTCCATGGAGGGAAATCATACCTTTTCACGTAAAAGTTGTTTGGTCTTTACGATTCCTAAATGACTGGCATGGGCAATGTCAATTACCCTCTTTCTCAAACAGCTGGAATAACAATTTTGTCACCTCTGAGAATGATTAAATCATCATGTACAGTAAGTTCTTGACAATGTTTATGAAGTGTTCGGAATTCTTGTTCCTCATCAGTTGAAAATAAAAACTGTCCCAGTCGCCAATCATTGGAAATAATGCAGTGTTTTACTGCTGACAAAACTTTATCTGAGGAAGAAGACTCTTTGATGTTGGCACTAGTAAGTGAATCAGGAATTGAATTGTTAATAATAAAGTTCACATATTCCTCCACTGAAGTAGACTGCGATAGGTCAGAAGGCAGAGGATGTCTGGACATGTAATCTGAGGGATTGTCAGCACCAGCTCTATGAATGATGGAGAAATTGTATGCCTGCAAACGTAAGCCCCATCGCTGTATCCTAGCTGGTTGTTTGGATTTTGGATTTCCAAAAAGTGTCACTAGGGCTTGATGATCAGTCTGGATGGTAAAGTCAATGCCGTATAGATAGAGATGAAAGCGTTCACAACCCCAGACTACTGCAAGAGCTTCCCTTTCTGGTTGAGAGTAACGTTTTTCCACCTCTGTCAAACTGCGACTTGCACATGCTACAATATGATGATCCCCATGTGTATTCATCTGAGTCAAGATAGCTCCGAGCCCCACAGGACTGGCATCCACAATAAGTTCTGTTTTCCAGTCAGTGTTGTAATATGACATTGTGACACTATCCTGCAGACATCGTTTTATGTCATCAAATGCTTTTGATTGAGAGGAAGTCCATATGAATTTAGCATTTTTCTTTGTGAGTTCCCTAAGTGGGGCAGTCAGAGTAGCGTAATTTGGAATGAATTGGGAGCAATAGTTAGTCATCCCAAGAAACAACTTGACCTCACCAGCATTAGCAGGTTTGAACATATTTGTGATAGCCTAGACTTTTTGTGGATCAGGACCAACTCCATCTTGAGAAAAGATATGCCCCAAAAATTTGAGCTTCTGTTGAAGAAAGACGCATTTATCTTTATTCAGTGTTAAGTTTTTGGCTTGAAGACACTGCAACACTTAACGCAGAGCTACATCATGTTCCCAGCGTGTTGCTCCAAAAACCAGGATATCATCACTGTAATTGATGGCATTTGGAACTGACTGTATAACCTGACGGATAGCATTTTGAAACACCTCTGCTGCAGATACGATTCCAAATGATAGCCGTTTGTATCGTCGTAACCCAACATGAGTTGAGAATGTTGTTATTTGCCGTGACTCTTCATCAAGTTCCAGTTGATGATAACCTTTATTTAAATCCAATTTCGAAACGAACTTGCACCTGTGAGTCGATGTATGATATCATCCATAGTAGGAGTAATATGGTGCTCTCTTTTAATGGCAACATTAGGATGACGCATATCAACACATTCTCACTGCATTTGGTTGACCTGGTTTGGGCACTACCACAATAGGGGATACCCTTGGTGTCGGACCAGATACCTTTTCAATTATATCTAAGTCTTCAAGGGCCTGAATTTCTTCTTCCACTTGCTTCCTTATGTTGATAGGAATACGCCGATGTTCTTGATCAATTGGGATAACTGAGTGATCAATGTGAAGAT
Organism: Pseudophryne corroboree; assembly: GCF_028390025.1. Classification (NCBI taxonomy): domain Eukaryota; kingdom Metazoa; phylum Chordata; class Amphibia; order Anura; family Myobatrachidae; genus Pseudophryne; species Pseudophryne corroboree. Next base: position 223,975,859 of record NC_086453.1, on the reverse strand, counting down.
GAACTTGATAGTCTTTAAGTTTTCCAATGCCATGAAAAAGATGATCATACTCCCGTAGTAAAACATCCACATCACTTCGTAGTGGTTTTGGGTCATGTAGGACAGGAGTAAGATTGGGAGGGTCATGTCAGACATGAGCGGAATCATGAGTGTGTGCCACAATTTGTATAAGACCCAACTCTGATGCAGTATCCAATCCCAAAAGATTACCTCTTGCATACTTAGTGACATAAAAATAAGAATTTACTCACCGGTAATTCTATTTCTCATAGTCCGTAGTGGAAGCTGGGGACTCCGTAAGGACCATGGGGATTAGCGGCTCCGCAGGAGACTGGGCACAACTATAAAGAAAGCTTTTAGACTACTGGTGTGCACTGGCTCCTCCCACTAAGACCCTCCTCCAGACTTCAGTTAGGATACTGTGCCCGGAAGAGCTGACACAATAAGGAAGGATTTTGAATCCCGGGTAAGACTCATACCAGCCACACCAATCACACCGTATAACTCGTGATACAATACCCAGTTAACAGCATGATAACAACTGAGCCTCTCAACAGATGGCTCAACAATAACCCTTTAGTTAAGCAATAACTATATACAAGTATTGCAGACAATCTGCACTTGGGATGGGCGCCCAGCATCCACTACGGACTATGAGAAATAGAATTACCGGTGAGTAAATTCTTATTTTCTCTAACGTCCTAAGTGGATGCTGGGGACTCCGTAAGGACCATGGGGATTATACCAAAGCTCCCAAACGGGCGGGAGAGTGCGGATGACTCTGCAGCACCGAATGAGCAAACTCAAGGTCCTCCTCAGCCAGGGTGTCAAACTTATAGAATTTAGCAAACGTGTTTGACCCCGACCAAGTAGCTGCTCGGCAAAGTTGAAGAGCTGAGACCCCTCGGGCAGCCGCCCAAGAAGAGCCCACCTTCCTCATGGAATGGGCTTTTACTGATTTAGGATGCGGCAGTCCAGCCGCAGAATGTGCAAGCTGAATCGTACTACAGATCCAGCGAGCAATAATCTGCTTTGAAGCAGGTGCACCCAACTTGTTGGGCGCATACAGGATAAAGAGCGAGTCAGTCTTTCTGACTCCAGCTGTCCTGGAAACTATGATTTTTAGGGCCCTTACTACATCCAACAACTTGGAAGCCTCCAAGTCATTTGTAGCCGCAGGCACCACGATAGGTTGGTTCAGATGAAAAGCTGATACCACTTTGGGGAGAAACTGGGGATGAGTCCTCAATTCTGCCCTATCCATATGGAAAATCAGATAAGGGCTTTTACATGACAAAGCCGCCAATTCTGATACACGCCTGACCGAAGCCAAGGCTAACAACATGAGCACTTTCCACGTGAGATATTTCAAATCCACGGTTTTCAGTGGCTCAAACCAATGTGATTTTAGGAAATCCAACACCATGTTGAGATCCCAAGGTGCCACTGGAGGCACAAAAGGGGGCTGAATATGCAGCACTCCCTTAACAAAAGACTGAACTTCAGGTAGTGAAGCCAGTTCTCTCTGGAAGAAAATCGATATAGCCGAAATCTGGACCTTAATGGAACCCAATTTAAGGCCCATAGTCACCCCTGACTGTAGGAAGTGCAGGAAACGGCCCAGCTGAAATTCTTCCGTTGGGGCCTTCCTGGCCTCACACCACACAACATATTTTCGCCATATGCGGTGATAATGGTTTGCTATTACTTCTTTCCTAGCTTTAATCAGCGTAGGAATGACTTCCTCCGGAATGCCCTTTTCCTTCAGGATCCGGTATTCAACCGCCATGCCGTCAAACGCAGCCGCGGTAAGTCTTGGAACAGACAGGGCCCCTGCTGCAGCAGGTCTTGTCTGAGCGGTAGAGGCCATGGGTCCTCTGACATAATTTCTTGAAGTTCCGGGTACCACGCTCTTCTTGGCCAATCCGGAACAATGAGTATAGTTCTTACTCCTCTTCTCCTTATTATCCTCAGTACCTTTGGTATGAGAGGAAGAGGAGGGAACACATAAACCGATCGGTACACCCACGGTGTTACTAGAGCGTCCACAGCTATCGCCTGCGGGTCTCTCGACCTGGCGCAATATTTTTCTAGCTTTTTGTTTAGGCGGGACGCCATCATGTCCACCTGTGGCTTTTCCCACCGGTTTACAATCATTTGAAAGACTTCTGGATGAAGTCCCCACTCTCCCGGGTGGAGGTCGTGCCTGCTGAGGAAGTCTGCTTCCCAGTTGTCCACTCCCGGAATGAACACTGCTGACAGTGCTAACACGTGATTTTCCGCCCATTGGAGAATCCTTGTGGCTTCTGCCATCGCTGTCCTGCTTCTCGTGCCGCCCTGTCGATTTACATGGGCGACCGCCGTGATGTTGTCTGACTGGATCAGTACCGGCTGGTTTTGAAGCAGGGGTTTTGCCTGACTTAGGGCATTGTAAATGGCCCTCAGTTCCAGAATATTTATGTGCAGGGAAGTCTCCTGACTTGACCATAGTCCTTGGAAGTTTCTTCCCTGCGTGACTGCTCCCCAGCCTCGAAGGCTGGCATCCGTGGTCACCAGGACCCAGTCCTGTATGCCGAATCTGCGGCCTTCTTGAAGATGAGCACTCTGCAGCCACCACAGCAGAGACACCCTTGTCCTCGGAGACAGGGTTATCAGACGATGGATCTGAAGATGCGATCCGGACCACTTGTCCAACAGGTCCCACTGAAAGGTTCTTGCATGAAACCTGCCGAATGGAATCGCTTCGTAGGAAGCTACCATTTTTCCCAGGATCCGCGTGCAGTGATGCACTGACACCTGTTTTGGCTTTAGGAGGCCTCTGACTAGAGATGACAGCTCCTTGGCCTTCTCCTCCGGGAGAAACACTTTTCTCTGTTCTGTGTCCAGAACCATCCCTAGGAACAGCAGACGTGTCGTAGGGACCAGCTGTGACTTTGGAATGTTTAGAATCCAGCCGTGCTGTTGTAGCACTTCCCGAGATAGTGCTAGCCCTACCAACAACTGCTCTCTGGACCTCGCCTTTATCAGGAGATCATCCAAGTATGGGATAATTAAAACTCCCTTCTTTCGAAGGAGTATCATCATTGCGGCCATTACCTTGGTAAAGACCCTCGGAGCCGTGGATAGACCGAACGGCAACGTCTGGAATTGGTAATGACAATCTTGTACCACAAATCTGAGGTACTCCTGGTGAGGATGGTAAATGGGGACATGTAGGTAAGCATCCTTGATGTCCAGTGATACTATGGGATCAAAATGACCCCCAAATTCTATGATTTAAGCGGTTTTTGGGGGGTTTTTTGTAAAAAAACACCCGAATCCAAAACACACCCGAATCCGACAAAAAAATTTCAGGGAGGTTTTGCCAAAACGCGTCCGAATCCAAAACACGGCCGCGGAACCGAATCCAAAACCAAAACACAAAACCCGAAAAATTTCCGGTGCACATCACTAATCTGCGCATGTGACCACAATAAGCCGTACACTCCATAGTGCTGGGCTTTATGGAAGAGTGGCCAGAAAAAAAGCCATTACTTAGTGTTAAAAATAAGAAGGCACGTTTTGAGTTTGCCAAAAGGCATGTGGATGACTCCCCAAATGTATGGAGGAACTTGCTCTGGTCAGATGAGACTAAAATTTAACTTTTCGGTCACCAAGTAAAACGCTATCTCTGGCACTAACCCAACACATCCCATCACCCCACGAACACCATCCCCACAGTGAAACATGGTGGTGGCAGCATCAATCTGTGGGGATGTTTTTCAGCAGCAAGGACTGGTAAACTGTTTCGAGTTGAGGGAAAGATGGATGGTGCTAAATACAGGGATATTCTTGAGCAAACCTTTTTCAGTCTGCCTGTGATTTGAAACTGGGACAGAGGTTCACCTTCCAGTAGGACAATAACACGAAGCATACTGCTAAAGCAATACTCGAGTGGTTTAAGGGGAAACATTTAAATGTGTTGGAATAGTCTAGTCAAAGCACAGATCTCAATACAAATGAGAATCTGTGGTCAGACTTGAAGATTGCTGTTCACAAACAGAAACCATCCAACATTAAGGAGCTGGAACAATTTTGCCTTGAGGAATGGGCAAAAATCCCAGTGGCAAGATGTGGCAAGCTCATAGAGACTTATCCAAAGCGACTTGCAGCTGTAATTGCTGCAAAAGGTGGCTCTACAAAGTACTGACTTTAGGGGGGTGAATAGTTATGCACGCTGAAGTTTTCTGTTATTTTGTCCTATTTGTTGTTTGCTTCACAATAAAATAAAAAATTTTTTTCAAAGTTGTAGGCATGTTCTGTGAATGAAATGATGCAAACCTTCAAACAATCCATTTGAATTCCAGGTTGTGAGGCAACAAAACATGAAAAATGTAAAGGGGGTGAATACTTTAGCAAGGCACTGTAGTTTTGCTGCAAATTGTGCCACACGGCAGACTAAAATGTGAATGGTGTTTTGTCTACAACCTTGCCCATATGTAATAGCCCTCAAGTTACTGGTACTGGTATGATTCTGGAAAGATAGCCTCTTGATTTAAAGCGCCAATTAGCTAAACTAATTGCCGTTGTAAGCCTAGCAGCTATCGCGCCACAATCATGTCAGTACCAGCAACTTGCGGATGTGAGCAAGGAAGTTAGTTCACATGTTGACTCCAAACCAAAGTAGGTTTTATTAGAGATAACAGTATACAGGTGGTAGAAGATGAATGCCAGTCAAAATTATAAGGTATTAATCTCTCCTGGGCAAACACAGTGACAGGCTTGGGCACATGCAGACCCTTTTATAGAGTCAAATAACCAACATGCACCTGCACTCTAAAATCAGCCTGACTTTTAAGTGTGGTGTGTGATACTATTGTGGCTGATGAGTCATGCACAATAACGCTTAGTTAAGAAACAGCATGTCAACAAATCTAAGTCATGTGGAGCTCTTTTTCCTGCATTATTTACACACTAGGCTCTAAGGGATACTAATGGATATTACAATTACCTAGCAAATGGCGGTCATTAGATATTTTTATAGGAATATGTTAAATTATCTGAAAAACACATATTATTGCGGTCTTACCGGTCAGAGTCTTCAAGTTCAGGGGTAGGCTCCTGAAGCCACTTCCTCCCATATTTTTATTGTTCCTAGTCAATATGTTAAACACAGCAAACTATCAGGACATCTTGGAATAAGCAAGAATATTATTCTCAAGTGGTATGGTCTTCTGGTGCATGCCTGTGACCCATTCTCTGTGTCACTTGCAACTGTTACTCTTGAACGTGGCAATAAATTACTGTTTTGAGGGGAGGGGTTAATGGGTGACCTAGTACTTCAGAATTCACGGCTGTAGTAGTGTGACCATGCCCCCACTGTGAAGGTTGCCACTTTCTCTTAACTGTATGTCTCAATTTGAAGTATTGCAGGGCAGCCCCTGGGCTGCAGCACTGACTGCCTTGTGAAGGGGAGGATTGCTAAACACATATAAACATTCATGTGTAGATGTATGTAATATATGTGCTGGCGTGTGTCAGGGATCGGCAGCAGCGCGGTATATCATAGCCACCGTGCAGAACCCAGAACTTGTCATTAGGCTTCCCTCTCCTAAGCCCGCCCTCAGACTCCTGTGAACTAGCTAATGAGAGTTTGGGGGACTGCAGTGCATGCTGACTCGGGAATGACTACTGTGTGGTGTGTGTGTGTTGTGGGGGACGCGGCTCTCAATCCATTCATGCACGTTTGCTATGAAAGCAAACATTTCTGAATGCATCGCGAGTACAGTAGTAGTCACTAGTCAGTCACTCAGTCCCTGAATCCCGTCTGCCACTGACTGCAAGGTGTACTGTGTATTGATTGTGACTGTGTTGAGATCAGGATTGAGTTGTTGAACTGTCACTGTGAGACCCTTAAGTGGAGGCAGCCTCTCTCAATCTCCCTCCAGTTCACAGCGTCAGTTCAACTCAGTCACAGGATCTCGGCACAGTGCAGCACAGTGACAGCACATCAATCCGAGTCCCTGTCAGCTGAGTCCCTGTCCATCAAAGTTACACCTACAAGAATCGAGTCAGTGGCCAGTATTTACTAAAAATCCGAGTTTTGACGATTTGTGTTTTGTTTTCTAAGTCCCAATCCGGGAATTCACTAAGCAGAAAACTCGGCAGTGTCTGGTCTATTTGTAATGGTTTGATTGGCAAAGTTCTGAAATACGAATGAATAGACCATCGGTCAAACGCGGCTGTTATTTCATACAATATGGGTATTCACTATTTATTCGTATTTGGGTGTTAGTCTCTGAGTGCTCAAGTGCGGGTCTATTTTTTTTCGATTCGTTAAAAAAAGCAGCAAAAAAATAGACCTGATTTTTCCAGTCGAGTTTGGATAACCATGCACGGATCAATGAGATCTGTGCATGGTTATATATGGGAAAGGGTGTGTTTAGTGTCAAAAGTGAAAAAAAAATTGCGTGGGTTCCCCCCTCCTAAGCACTACCAGCCTCAGGCTCTTTGAGCCGGTCCTGGTTGACAAAATATGGGGAAAAAAATGACAGGGGTTCCCCCATATTTCATCAACCAGCACCGGGCTCTGCGCCTTGTCCTGGTTCCAAAAATACGGGGGACAAAAAGCGTAGGGGTCCCCCGTATTTTTAAAACCAGCACCGGGCTCCACTAGCCAGGTACATAATGCCACAGCCGGGGGACACTTTTATAGTGGTCCCTGCGGCCCTGGCATTACATACCCAACTAGTCACCACTGGCCGGGGTACCCTGGAGGAGTGGGAACCCCTTAAATCAAGGGGTCCCCCCCTCCAGCCACCCAAGGGCCAGGGGTGAAGCCCGAGGCTGTCCCCCCATCCAAGGGTGGTGGATGGGGGGCTGATAGCCAAGTGTAAAAAATGTGAATATAGGCCCTCATTCCGAGTTGTTCGCTCGCAAGCTGCTTTTAGCAGATTTACTCACGCTAAGCCGCCGCCTACTGGGAGTGAATCTTAGCTTCTTAAAATTGCGAACGACGTATTCGCAATATTGCGATTACACCTCTCTTAGCAGTTTCTGAGTAGCTCCAGACTTACTCGGCATCTGCGATCAGTTCAGTGCTTGTCGTTCCTGGTTTTGACGTCACAAACACACCCAGTGTTCGCCCAGACACTCCTCCGTTTCTCCAGCCACTCCCGCGTATTTCCCAGAAACGGTAGCGTTTTTCCGCACACACCCATAAAACGGCCAGTTTCCGCCCAGTAACACCCACTTCCTGTCAATCACACTACGATCACCAGAACGATGAAAAAGCCGTGAGTAAAATTCCAAACTGCATAGCAAATTTACTTGGCGCAGTCGCACTGCGGACATTGCGCATGCGCACTAAGCGGAAAATCGCTGCGATGCGAAAAAAAATACAGAGCGAACAACTCGGAATGACCCCCATTGTTTTTAGTAGCAGTACTACAAGTCCCAGCAAGCCTCCCCTGCAAGCCTCCCCTGCAAGCTGGTACTTGGAGAACCACAAGTACCATTTGCGGTGGAAAACCGGGGCCGCTGGTACCTGTAGTACTACTACTAAAAAAATACCCACAAATAAACAGGACACACACACCATGAAAAAAAACGGATTCCCTGATTGGCTGAAGGGACCCTCTTTGACAGGAGTCAGGGGGGGGGTGGGGTCCTGGCAGTCGGGGAAAGGGGTCCCATGTGTAAACATGGGACCCCTTTCAGTGCTTGGTCGGGTTTCCGTTTTTTTGTTTTGACAAGTACGTGGATTATACAAAGGACAGAATCTACACTGGATTATGTGAGTATAATTTTTTTCACAGGTCCCCCAAGGATTCTACATGGAGAAGAGGACCGAGCCTCGTGGGAACATAGGTAAGTATGTATGTATGGAGGTTTGCATGTATGTAATAAACTTATACTTTCACGGTGTGTGTGTCCTGTTTTTTGTTGGGTATTTTTTTAGTAGTAGTACTACAGGTACCAGCGGCCCAGGTTTTCCACCGCATGCTGGTACTTGTGGTTCTCCAAGTACCAACTTGCGGGGAAGGCTTGCTGGGACTTGTAGTACTGCTACTAAAAACAATATTCACATTTTTTACACTTGGCTATCAGCCCCCCATCTGCCACCCTTGGATGGGGGGGACAGCCTCGGGCTTCACCCCTGGTCCTTGGGTGGCTGGAGGGGGGGGGGCCCTTGATTTAAGGGGTTCCCACTCCTCCAGGGTACCCCGGCCAGGGATGACTAGTTGGGTATGTAATGCCAGGGCCGCAGGGACCACTATAAAAGTGTCCCCCGGCTGTGGCATTATGTACCTGGCTAGTGGAGCCCGGTGCTGGTTTTAAAAATACGGGGGACCCCTACGCTTTTTGTCCCCCGTATTTTTGGAACCAGGACCAGTCACAGAGCCCGGTGCTGGTTGATCAAATATGGGGGAACCCCTGTCATTTTTTTCCCCATATTTTTTCAACCAGGACCGGCTCAAAGAGCCCGAGGCTGGTTATGCTTAGGAGGGGGGACACCACGCAATTTTTTTCAGATTTTAAAACACTTTAAACACCTTTTTAAGGTACACAATGAAGCCCTGCACGGATCTCACAGATTCGGCCGGGATTCCTTGTGTTTTGTCAGGCAGTGTTTTACTCATCACTCCCGTAAAACACTGCCCGACATTACGAATCACATCGACATCGGAAAATACGAATTGGGAAAAGTCGGCAGCTTAGTGAATGACCGTATCAGGATGCAAAAAGTTGCAGTAAAATGCACCCGATACCATTCGAGATCAAATACCCTTCAAAACGGCAAAAACACGAATCTTTGTAAATATATTACCCCAATGTGTTGAGACATTTACTCAGTAGCCACCTCTACTGCAGTGGGAGGTATGAATATAAAGTCTTCAGTTTATTTATATTCTTTGCCAATTTTTTGCTATTGCCCCAGTGTATCCCATTTGTTCCTGTTCCAGAGTTTTCTTGAAAGAATAAGCACCTACTACTACTGTAAGTGCATAAGACATGGGTAAAACAGTACCAGTGGCCCTGGTCAGCTGTAAAGGAAAGGGGTCTCTACCACAGTCAGTAATCTCACTGGCCAAAGAGACTCAGTTTTTCACATCATGATTCACTGGGTATTCAGGATCATTGTTTCTATTAGCTGGTACTAGCACTACCAGTGTCAGATGCATGCGCGCGCCATAGCCAAAAATGGGTGTTGCCTTGTGCTCGCTAAACCATGCCCCTGGTATAATATACATTGAAAAAAGCCACTTGCACATAAAATAAATAGAAAAAAGTAGAGATGTGCACCGGAAATTTTTCGGGTTTTGTGTTTTGGTTTTGGGTTCGGTTCCGTGGCCGTGTTTTGGGTTCGAACGCGTTTTGGCAAAACCTCACCGAATTTTTTTTGTCGGATTCGGGTGTGTTTTGGATTCGGGTGTTTTTTTCAAAAAACCCTAAAAAACAGCTTAAATCATAGAATTTGGGGGTCATTTTGATCCCAAAGTATTATTAACCTCAATAACTATAATTTCCACTCATTTTCAGTCTATTCTGAACACCTCACACCTCACAATATTATTTTTAGTCCTAAAATTTGCACCGAGGTCGCTGGATGACTAAGGTCAGCGTCCCAAGTGGCCGACACAAACACCTGGCCCATCTAGGAGTGGCACTGCAGTGTCACGCAGGATGGCCCTTCCAAAAAACACTCCCCAAACAGCACATGACGCAAAGAAAAATGAAAGAAAAAAGAGGTGCAAGATGGAATTGTCCTTGGGCCCTCCCACCCACCCTTATGTTGTATAAACAGGACATGCACACTTTAACCAACCCATCATTTCAGTGACAGGGTCTGCCACACGACTGTGACTGAAATGACGGGTTGGTTTGGACCCCACCAAAAAAGAAGCAATTAATCTCTCCTTGCACAAACTGGCTCTACAGAGGCAAGATGTCCACCTCATCATCATCCTCCGATTCATCACCGTGTACATCCCCCTCCTCACAGATTATCAATTCGTCCCCACTGGAATCCACCATCACAGCTCCCTGTGTACTTTGTGGAGGCAATTGCTGCTGGTGAATGTCTCCACGGAGGAATTGATTATAATTCATTTTAATGAACATCATCTTCTCCACATTTTCTGGAAGTAACCTCGTACGCCGATTGCTGACAAGGTGAGCGGCGGCACTAAACACTCTTTCGGAGTACACACTTGTGGGAGGGCAACTTAGGTAGAATAAAGCCAGTTTGTGCAAGGGCCTCCAAATTGCCTCTTTTTCCTGCCAGTATACGTACGGACTGTCTGACGTGCCTACTTGGATGCGGTCACTCATATAATCCTCCACCATTCTTTCAATGGTGAGAGAATCATATGCAGTGACAGTAGACGACATGTCCGTAATCGTTGGCAGGTCCTTCAGTCCGGACCAGATGTCAGCATCAGCAGTCGCTCCAGACTGCCCTGCATCACCGCCAGCGGGTGGGCTCGGAATTCGTAGCCTTTTCCTCGCACCCCCAGTTGCGGGAGAATGTGAAGGAGGAGATGTTGACAGGTCGCGTTCCGCTTGACTTGACAATTTTCTCACCAGCAGTTCTTTGAACCCCTGCAGACTTGTGTCTGCCGGAAAGAGAGATACAACGTAGGTTTTAAATCTAGGATCGAGCACGGTGGCCAAAATGTAGTGCTCTGATTTCAACAGATTGACCACCCGTGAATCCTTGTTAAGCGAATTAAGGGCTCCATCCACAAGTCCCACATGCCTAGCGGAATCGCTCTGTGTTAGCTCCTCCGTCAATGTCTCCAGCTTCTTCTGCAAAAGCCTGATGAGGGGAATGACCTGACTCAGGCTGGCAGTGTCTGAACTGACTTCACGTGTGGCAAGTTCAAAAGGTTGCAGAACCTTGCACAACGTTGAAATCATTCTCCACTGCGCTTGAGACAGGTGCATTCCACCTCCTATATCGTGGTCAGTTGTATAGGCTTGAATGGCCTTTTGCTGCTCCTCCAACCTCTGAAGCATATAGAGGGTTGAATTCCACCTCGTTACCACTTCTTGCTTCAGATGATGGCAGGGCAGGTTCAGGCGTTTTTGGTGTTGCTCCAGTCTTCTGTACGTGGTGCCTGTACGCCGAAAGTGTCCCGCAATTCTTCTGGCCACCGACAGCATCTCTTGCACGCCCCTGTCGTTTTTTAAATAATTCTGCACCACCAAATTCAAGGTATGTGCAAAACATGGGACGTGCTGGAATTTGGCCAGATTTAATGCACACACAATATTGCTGGCGTTGTCCGATGCCACAAATCCACAGGAGAGTCCAATTGGGGTAAATCATTCTGCGATGATCTTCCTCAGTTGCCGTAAGAGGTTTTCAGCTGTGTGCGTATTCTGGAAAGCGGTGATACAAAGCGTAGCCTGCCTAGGAAAGAGTTGGCGTTTGCGAGATGCTGCTACTGGTGCCGCCGCTGCTGTTCTTGCGGCGGGAGTCAATACATCTACCCAGTGGGCTGTCACAGTCATATAGTCCTGAGTCTGCCCTGCTCCACTTGTCCACATGTCCGTGGTTAAGTGGACATTGGGTACAACTGCATTTTTTAGGACACTGGTGAGTCTTTTTCTGAGGTCTGTGTACATTTTCGGTATCGCCTGCCTAGAGAAATGGAACCTAGATGGTATTTGGTACCGGGGACACAGTACCTCAAACAAGTCTATAGTTGGGTCTGCAGTAATGATGGATACCGCAACCACGTTTCTCACCGCCCAGGATGCCAAGGCCTCAGTTATCCGCTTTGCAGCAGGATGACTGCTGTGATATTTCATCTTCCTCGCAAAGGACTGTTGGACAGTCAATTGCTTGGTGGAAGTAGTAAAAGTGGTCTTACGACTTCCCCTCTGGGATGACCATCGACTCCCAGCAGCAACAACAGCAGCGCCAGCAGCAGTAGGCGTTACACTCAAGGATGCATCGGAGGAATCCCAGGCAGGAGAGGACTCGTCAGAATTGCCAGTGACATGGCCTGCAGGACTATTGGCATTCCTGGGGAAGGAGGAAATTGACACTGAGGGAGTTGGTGGGGTGGTTTGCGTGAGCTTGGTTACAAGAGGAAGGGATTTACTGGTCAGTGGACTGCTTCCGCTGTCGCCCAAAGTTTTTGAACTTGTCACTGACTTATGATGAATGCGCTGCAGGTGACGTATAAGGGAGGATGTTCCGAGGTGGTTAACGTCCTTACCCCTACTTATTACAGCTTGACAAAGGCAACACACGGCTTGACACCTGTTGTCCGCATTTCTGTTGAAATACTTCCACACCGAAGAGCTGATTTTTTTGGTATTTTCACCAGGCATGACAATGGCCATATTCCTCCCACGGACAACAGGTGTCTCCCCGGGTGCCTGACTTAAACAAACCACCTCACCATCAGAATCCTCCTTGTCAATTTCCTCCCCAGCGCCAGCAACACCCATATCCTCCTCATCCTGGTGTACTTCAACACTGACATCTTCAATCTGACTATCAGGAACTGGACTGCGGGTGCTCCTTCCAGCACTTGCAGGGGGTGTGCAAATGGTGGAAGGCGCATGCTCTTCACGTCCAGTGTTGGGAAGGTCAGGCATCGCAACCGACACAATTGGACTCTCCTTGTGGATTTGTGATTTCGAAGAACGCACAGTTCTTTGCTGTGCTTTTGCCAGCTTAAGTCTTTTCATTTTTCTAGCGAGAGGCTGAGTGCTTCCATCCTCATGTGAAGCTGAACCACTAGCCATGAACATAGGCCAGGGCCTCAGCCGTTCCTTGCCACTCCGTGTGGTAAATGGCATATTGGCAAGTTTACGCTTCTCCTCCGACGATTTTATTTTAGATTTTTGAGTCCTTTTTTTACTGATATTTTGTGTTTTGGATTTTACATGCTCTGTACTATGACATTGGGCATCGGCCTTGGCAGACGACGTTGATGGAATTTCATCGTCTCGGCCATGACTAGTGGCAGCAGCTTCAGCACGAGGTGGAAGTGGATCTTGATCTTTCCCTATTTTTGGAACCTCAACATTTTTGTTCTCCATATTTTAATAGGCACAACTAAAAGGCACCTCAGGTAAACAATGGAGATGGATGGATACTAGTATACTTATGGATGACGAGTGACTGACGACACAGAGGTAGCTACAGCCGTGGACTACCGTACTGCGTCTGCTAGTATAGAGATGATAATGATATAAAAAATATATATATATATCACTACTGCAGGTATATATAATATAATGACGGACCTGCTGGACACTGTCAGCAGACTCCTAAACTACTAGTATGAAGAAGATAGAAAAAAAAACCCCACCACAGGTAGGTATACAATTATGGACGAGCACTGACGACACAGAGGTAGCTACAGCCGTGGACTACCGTACTGCGTCTGCTAGTATAGAGATGATAATTACATAAAAAATATATATATATCACTACTGCAGGTATATATAATATAATGACGGACCTGCTGGACACTGTCAGCAGACTCCTACTACTAGTATGAAGAAGATAGAAAAAAAACCCCCACCACAGGTAGGTATACAATTATGGACGAGCACTGACGACACAGAGGTAGCTACAGCCGTGGACTACCGTACTGCGTCTGCTAGTATAGAGATGATAATAATATAAAAAATATATATATATCACTACTGCAGGTATATATAATATAATGACGGACCTGCTGGACACTGTCAGCAGACTCCTAAACTACTAGTATGAAGAAGATAGAAAAAAAAAACCCACCACAGGTAGGTATACAATTATGGACGAGCACTGACGACACAGAGGTAGCCACAGCCGTGGACTACCGTACTGCGTCTGCTAATATAGAGATGATAAAGATGATAGAGATGAACAAAAAAAATATAACACTACTGCAGGTAAATATTTATATAATATAATGAATGACGGACCTGCTGGACACTGTCAGCAGAATGCGTTTATAGAATAAAAAAAAAAAACACCACAGGAGTGTTTAACTTTTTCAGGCAGACAATATACTGGTGGTCACTGGTCAGTCACACTGGCAGCAAAAGTGTGCACTGTACTCCTGCTATAACTGCACCCCAGTCTCCCCCACAATTCAGCTGTGTGAGCAGTGAGCACTCAGCACAGTCAGATATACATATAGATGATATTATCATGCAGCACACTGAGGCTGAGCACAGATATGGTATGTGACTGTGTATCGTTTTTTTTCAGGCAGAGAACGGATTATATTAAATAATAAATAAAACTGGTGGTGGTCACTAGTAACTATCAGCAAAACTCTGCACTCTGAGTACTCCTAATGCTCCCCAAAATTACTAAGTAATCAACTCAAGTGTCTCTATCTATTCTAACGGAGAGGACACCAGCCACGTCCTCTCCCTATCAATCTCAATGCACGTGTGAAAATGGCGGCGACGCGCGGCTCCTTATATAGAATCCGAGTCTCGCGATAGAATCCGAGCCTCGCGAGAATCCGACAGCGGGATGATGACGTTCGGGCGCGCTCGGGTTAACCGAGCAAGGCGGGAAGATCCGAGTCTGCCTCGGAGCCGTGTAAAAAGGCTGAAGTTCGGGGGGGTTCGGATTCCGAGGAACCGAACCCGCTCATCTCTAGAAAAAAGCCACATCCACAGAAAATAAAATATAAAAAAAAGCCACATCAACATAAAATAAAATAAATAGAAACAAAGCCAGATCCACATAATTACACTTTAAAAGCCAGATTCACATAATACACTGCAGCCCCTCCATGTGTCACTCCAGCCCCCTCCCCTGCAGCAGCCTTTCATGTGTCACTTTCCACTTACTGGTAAGTGTGTCAGCAGTACATTCCGGATCAAGCCTTGTCCCTATGGAAAGAAGTTGCTGGTGGAATGTGCTGAACAATTTTCCATTTGCTATTACCATCTGTCAGTATCCCATCACTCGGTAGTGTGGAGGATTGCTGCGGCTGCAGGGATGGTGATGTGTGCATGTCTTCGGGTATGCGCTCTCTTGCTTCCGGGTTCATGGTCACATGTTGCCTCAGTGAGAGTTGGGGTCTTGCAGCGGTCAGCGTGGGGTAGCGTATAGTTACCCTTCGTGGAGAGGACCTTTACCATAAGCCCATGGGTCCATGTCACAAACTATTTGGAATAGTAACCTGTGGCGAGCGAAGCGAGACACCGAGCACGCAAGGGTACAGTGGTGCTTAGATAAAACTAAATAACCTCAAACGAAAGGAGAATGGATAAAACATTTAGGTGCTGTAAGGGCGGTTGTTATCTACTTCCCTCTCGTGCTGTCACTTCCTGGTCCTGATCACGAAGGGAACATAGACACAACCGTCAGTGTGGATAGGCGGTGGGTCTGGCTGCCTGTGTGTAATGCCATCTAAGGGGAACACTAGGAACGCGCTCCTCAGACGATATGTGCATTTCTGCTCTGTGGCCTTATTCAAGACTGTCAGGAGAGACAGGAGCCGCATCAGCATAGAGAAAGAGCCGGATGTAGCTCGAGAGGCGTGGGATGGCCACCACTGTGCTAGTGTAATAGGCTGTTGATTAACTCTTAAAGAAGTCAGCAAGTCGGGGTCTGGTACCAGGGGTGTATCTAGGGGTCTGAGCGCCCCTGGCAAAGTAAGGAACTTGCGCCCCCCACCTCCCCCACTCAGGGACACAGAGGGGGGAGTTACAGATAGGCTGAGGTCAGGGACACTGAGGGAGAATTACAGGGAGGGTGCGGATAGGGACAATGAGGTTGAGGGCTTACAGGGAGGCTAAGGTCAGGGACACTGAGGGGCAATTACAGGGAGGGTGTGGTCAGGGACACTGAGGGGCAATTACAGGGAGGGTGTAGGCAGGAACACTGAGGGGGAATTACAGGAGTGTGCGGGCAGGGACATTGAGGGGGAATTACGGGTAGGGTATGGGCAGGGACACTGAGGGGGGAGTCACAAGGAGGCTGAGGTCAGGATCACTGAGGGAGAATTACGAGGAGTGTGAAGGCAGGGACACTGAGAGGGAATTATGGTTAGGGTGCGGGTAGGGACACTGAGAGGGAATTATGGGGAAGGTGCAGGCAGGGACACTGAGAGGGAATTACTGGAGTGTATGGGCAGGGTCACTGAGGAGGCAGTTACAGGGATAGTGCGGGCAGGGACACTGAGGGGGAATTACAAGGAGGGTGTAAGCAGGGACACAGAGGGGATATATGCACACATACATACATACATACAGTTAAAAACCCCTCTCTAGGTGTGATGGCACTACATGTCCCAGCAAATCCAGTTGACAAGGTGTGTTGGGACTTGTAGTCTCAACACAGCTGGACAGGCAGTCACTGGTCTAGATACCTCTCCATACAGAGCTCTTTGTAAGCTGTGATCCAGACTGCCAGGATAGACCATGCAGTGCAGCTATGGTACCGCAGAAAATGTACAGGTATGGTCATGCTGCACTGCTGACTGGTGCTGATTGTAGTGGCTGGTGTTTGGTGACAGACCACGTGGAACCAATGAGAAGGGGAGCAGATGAGGAAGATGAGGTGCCTCGCCCCTCCCCATACCTGGAAGTACCCTGCTCCCCGGCTGTATTCACCATCATTGTGACTGTAGTCACAGAGGGTGTCAGAGTGCAATACGCTTCTGAGAGTCCGGCAGTGGATGAGCACTGCTAAAGGATGTACTCAGTGAGAACTATGTCATTCTACCCCCTGGCATGGGTGGCACTGCTGGGCGGCGCCCCTTCTTGGCCAGTGCCCCTGGCAAGTGTCATCCTGGCCAATAGGAAGATACACCCCTGTCTGGTACACTAGAGTCACGTATATGGCACAGGGATTGCACCAGTTGGAGCAGAGCTGGCCTTAGGCATAGGCAAACTAGGTAATTGCCTAGGGCATCTGGTATGCCTAGGGGCACAAGCAGCTTCTGCTGATTAAAATTATATGCGGCATGCCTATAGTCTGTGTGTAGCATTTCATATGCAGATACAGCCACAGTCGCACACAGTATATAGGCATGCTGTATATCATTTTAATCAGCAGAAGCTTCTTGTGCATCCTAGCCACATAGCAATATAAATAAGATGCATTTTCATAAAAAAAATAGGCACCCGACATTAGCAGAGCTTCCAGTTGACTCACGCCAGGAACTATATGTGTCATTATTTGTATAAGGGCATTCATAATGTGTAACATATGTGTAAGGGGTACTATGTGTGTCATTATGTGTATAAGGGCAAGATTAATGTGCGGCATATATGTAAGGGACATTATGTGTGTCATTATGGGCATTAACAATGTGCAGCATATGTGTAAGGGAAATTAAGTGTATAAGGGCATCAGTAAGGGTTGGCATAATGTGTAAGGCGCATTATGTTTATAAGGACATTAATAATGTGTGTCATATGTGTAAGGGGCATTACTGTGTGGTATTATGTGTATAAATGCATTTCCAATGTGTGGCATTATGTGTTTAAGGTACTCTACTGTGTGGCGTAACATATAAAAAGGGCACTACTGTGTGGTCTAATGTGAATAAATAGCAATATGGTGTAGTGTAATGTGAATAAGGAGCAATATGGTGTGGTGTAACGAGAATAAAGAGCAATATAGTATGGTGTAATGTGAATAAGGAGCAATTTAGTATGATGTAATGTGAATAAGGGGCACTACTGTGAGAAGTAACGTATATAAGGTAAATTGGTACTACTGTGTGATGTAATGTGAATAAGGGACACTATCGTATGATAAATTGGGAATAAAGTTGCACTACTGTGAGGCATACTTTGAATTGGGGGTACTATTGTGTGGCCATACCCCTTGCCAGCAAAAACACATACCTTTTTGGGCTGTACGCCTTATGTGCACACTGTTCTTATTTAAATTACAGGGGGTAGGAAAACAAAAAAAGGACTGCTATGGGTGGGGGGGGGGGTGATGGTGATGGGAAAGGGATGCGAGGTCAGAGGCGGAACTAGCGGTGGTGCTAGGGGGCACCAGCCAAAATCTTGCCTAGGGCATCATATTGGTTAGGGCCGGCTCTGAGTTGGAGTCACGCTTAAAGCAGATGTCATACACAGAGAGGCCATGAATTTGCCAAAGTGGTCAATGAAGAGATCTGTCATAAACAATCTAAAGGTGCATACACACTGGGCATTTTTGCCCAGCGTGTATGCACAGCGATGATGGCTGTCATCACTGGGCTGAAAATCGCTCAGTGCATATACACTGAGCGCTTTTCCCCCCTGCCCAGCGATGTCAGCGGGGGTGAACGCATTGGCGTTTCTATAATGGGTGCAATGTGTGTGGTGCACATGGGCCCCTGGGTCCAGAGGGGGCCCACACTGCACATATTGTACCCATTTAAATACTTACCTTACCAGAGTCCAGCGGCGGGCGCAGCGTCCACGATGGAAATCGCCACCAAAATGGGCGCCACGCATGCGCGGTAGCCAAATTGGTCTCCGGATCATGGCGGGCGCCATGTTTCCGGAGACCTGCGCATGCGTAGTAGACTCCGGCACATTGCTGGAGTCTACAGCGCCTTTCAGAGTGGGGAGCCCACCCGGAGGTGCACACGGGCCCCGTCCTCTGTAGAAACGCCCCTGGGTGAACGGCTTTCCATAGCAGGACACTATGGAAAGCCGTTCACCCTGCCGTTCATCAACTGGTAATACCAGCAGATGAATCGCGGCTGCCGGCGATGAAGCGGGAGTGCGCATCAGCGCTCATCGCCAGGGCATACACACTGGGCGGTTTTCAGCTGAAAGCAGCTCAAAACACCAAAAGTGAGCTGCTTTCAGCTAAAAATCGCCCAGTGTGTATGGGCCTTAAGGATTATACACAGGAAGATATAAATAAAAGGCACAGGATACTGTAAACCTGGAGTGAGGGATTGCGAGCATAACAATCTGGAAGCGTGTAGAAGCAAAAGTGAGGCTAAAATAGGACATCTGAAGTCAAAAGTGTTCCCCCACCCAATGTCGGTGGTCAAGACTGTCCCTGTAGGTAGAGGAAGCGACAGAGACATCAGTGAGGAGACCCTCTGTAAAGGGGCAGCAGACAGCTGCAGTTGGACTCAATACAAAGTAACTTGGTGCTATTCCCGGACTAATTAGTAATTACTGGACTGTTCTTATTATTGGTGAATGACTGCAGGCTGTTAACAGGAATAGGCTACACCAGAGGTTCTTAAACGCGGTCCTCAAGGCATCCCAACAGTTCAGGTTTTAGGTATATCCATGGCTCAGCACAGATGGTAAATTAAATTGACTGAGGTGCTAATTAAGGCACCTGTGGCCAAGCATGTATATACGTAAAACCTGGTCCGTTGGGGTGCCAGGGCCGTGTTTGAGAACCTCTGGGCTACACACATCCAGCTCTAAGGGGGAAAAAGGAACCACTGACCACTACAAGCAGGGCTGTTTCTAGACAATTTGGCTCCCAGTGTGAACACTAAAAAATGTGCCCCCCCCCCCCCCCCCCCAATGGACAATCCAAATCCTATACATAAAAAAACAGGAAAAGACTACCTTACACCCCAGCTTTTGACCCTGCACCAACAGACCTCGGCCACCACAGGAAAGAAAAAAATTCCACCATATTAAGCCCCACACACAGTAATGCCCCTTGCATCATATTATGCCACACACCGCAATACCCATGATACATTATGCCCTACAGTAAGGCTTCTAATTACTTTTAAATTACCTGTTAATTGCCAAGGGTTTCATGCTCTGGGTTCCATGCTTGTTACCAGGGGTTTCATGCTCTGTGATCCATGCTTGTTGCCAGGGGTGTCATGCTCTGGGTGTCATGCTCATTGCCATGGGTTCCATGCATGTTGTCAGGGGATTTATGCTCTGGCTCTGGGTTTCATGCTCGTTCCCAGGGGTGTGTAATGCTCATTGCCAGGGGGTTTTACTGCTGTGGGTGTAATGCTCGCTGCCAGGGGTAATGCTCGTTACCAGGGGTGCATACAGTCACTGGCGCCAGGCCACCAGCACTGCTATTCTACTACCCCTCCTCCCACCGATAGTACTCCGCTCGGGGGGTGGAGTATTGCAAATGACACGGTTGGGTTGTGACGTCATGACGCAATCGCATAATTTCGTGAAACTCCACCCCCCCGAGTGGAGTACTACGGGAGGGCAAACAGGAATGCTAGTAAGTGTCGCGGCAGGTACAGCGTGCGATTGCACAGCTTGTCCGCCGCTAGAAACAGCACTGACTATAAGTAACCAGTTCCTCAACCGTGGACCACAGAAGTGTGTCTTTTTTATATATTCTATCTATTTTTATTTTAGATATATTACACTGAAATTTTAATAGTACTTATTTTCTATGCTTCTCTATTCATTTAAACTATATTGCAGGACACTACAAACTTTAATAAAATCCTCACACTTCATGTGGAACTGTTTAGTAGCTACAATATACAATGACATTCTGCAACTGCCATAATATGCAGTAGACTAATCTTGCCACTAGAGGTCAAACTTGCACTTGTACCCATTTTCATCCGCAAAATACAGATCCAGATGTGTGTCCCTTTGAAGTATATTTTACAAGAATTAGGTGACTTTATTCAAAGAGCTTTCTTGTCTTTCCTAATTAATTCTACATGTATTGTATCTGTACAGCAATTAACCAGCAGTTATCTCTTGATTGTACCAGAAAACAAACCAAAATCATAAACCATTTACTATTAAAAATAGGCAAGACTGGCTTTGTCAAAACTTTGTTTAGAAACGATATTTTTATATGTAATTTTTCTTGGTAATTGAATTATAGAAAGCTATATTATTCTACTTACTCCTTTTGTAGAAGTTAATGTTATTCACGTTATATTATCTAGTGATGAGCGGGTTCGGATCCTCGGGATCCGAACCCGCCCAAACTTCACCTTTTTTTTCACGGGTCCGAGCGACTCGGATCCTCCCGCCTTGCTCAGTTAACCCGAGCGCGCCCGAACGTCATCATCCCACTGTCGGATTCTCGCGAGATTCGAATTCTATATAAGGAGCCACGCGTCGCCGCCATTTTTACACGTGCATTGAGATTGATAGGGAGAGGACGTGGCTGGCGTCCTCTCCGTTATAGTAGAAAAGACTGAGTGACTTATAATTGTGGGGAGGATTGGGGACGGGGAGCAGCTGTTAGGGAGTACAGTGCAGGGTTTTGATTATACCACCAGTGAGTTTAATCCGTTGTTTCTCTGCCTGAAAAAAAACGCTCCACCATATCTGTGCTCACTCAGTGTGCTGCACTGCTGCATATATCTGTGCTGAGTGCACTGCTCACACTGCCTAATTGTGGGGACTGGAGAGCAGTTATAGCAGGAGTACAGTGCACAGTTTTGCTGACAGTGACCACCAGTCCAGTATACGTTTGTCTGCCTGAAAAACACTCCTGTGGTGGGTTTTTTTTTCTTCATACTAGTTTAGCAGTCTGCTGACAGTGTCCACCAGGTCCGTTATTATTATTATACAGTATATTATATATATATATATATATATATATATATATATATATATATATATAGCAGTACGGTAGGCCACGGCTGTACCTACCTCTGTGTCGTCAGTGCACTCGTCGTCCATAAGTAATATAATACTATACTATAGTATCCATCCATCTACATTGTATACCTGTGGTGGCTTTTTTTTCTTTATACTAGTTTAGCAGTCTGCTGACAGTGTCCACCAGGTCCGTTATTATTATTATACAGTATATTATATATATATATATATATATATATATATATATATATATATAGCAGTACGGTAGGCCACGGCTGTACCTACCTCTGTGTCGTCAGTGCACTCGTCGTCCATAAGTAATATAATACTATACTATCCATCCATCTACATTGTATACCTGTGGTGTTTTTTTTTTTTCCTTCATACTAGTTTAGCAGTCTGCTGACAGTGTCCACCAGGTCCGTTATTATTATTATACAGTATATTATATATATATATATATAGCAGTACGGTAGGCCACGGCTGTACCTACCTCTGTGTCGTCAGTGCACTCGTCGTCCATAAGTAATATAATACTATACTATCCATCCATCTACATTGGATACCTGTGGTGGTTTTTTTTTTCTTCATACTAGTTTAGCAGTCTGCTGACAGTGTCCACCAGGTCCGTTATTATTATTATACAGTATATTATATATATATATATATATATATATATATATAGCAGTACGGTAGGCCACGGCTGTACCTACCTCTGTGTCGTCAGTGCACTCGTCGTCCATAAGTAATATAATACTATACTATAGTATCCATCCATCTACATTGTATACCTGTGGTGTTTTTTTTTTTTCTTCATACTAGTTTAGCAGTCTGCTGACAGTGTCCACCAGGTCCGTTATTATTATTATACAGTATATTATATATATATATATATAGCAGTACGGTAGGCCACGGCTGTACCTACCTCTGTGTCGTCAGTGCACTCATCGTCCATAAGTAATATAATACTATACTATCCATCCATCTACATTGTATACCTGTGGTGGTTTTTTTTTCTTCATACTAGTTTAGCAGTCTGCTGACAGTGTCCACCAGGTCCGTTATTATTTTTATACAGTATATTATATATATATATATATATATATATATATATATATATAGCAGTACGGTAGGCCACGGCTGTACCTACCTCTGTGTCGTCAGTGCACTCGTCGTCCATAAGTAATATAATACTATACTATCCATCCATCTACATTGTATACCTGTGGTGGGTTTTTTTTTCTTCATACTAGTTTAGCAGTCTGCTGACAGTGTCCACCAGGTCCGTTATTATTATTATACAGTATATTATATATATATATATATAGCAGTACGGTAGGCCACGGCTGTACCTACCTCTGTGTCGTCAGTGCACTCGTCGTCCATAAGTAATATAATATTATACTATCCATCCATCTACATTGTATACCTGTGGTGGTTTTTTTTTTCTTCATACTAGTTTAGCAGTCTGCTGACAGTGTCCACCAGGTCCGTTATTATTATTATACAGTATATTATATATATATATATATATATATATAGCAGTACGGTAGGCCACGGCTGTACCTACCTCTGTGTCGTCAGTGCACTCGTCGTCCATAAGTAATATAATACTATACTATAGTATCCATCCATCTACATTGTATACCTGTGGTGGCTTTTTTTTTCTTCATACTAGTTTAGCAGTCTGCTGACAGTGTCCACCAGGTCCGTTATTATTATTATTATTATTATACAGTATATTATATATATATAGCAGTACTGTAGGACACGGCTGTACCTACCTCTGTGTCGTCAGTGCACTCGTCGTCCATAAGTAATATAATACTATACTATCCATCCATCTACATTGTATACCTGTGGTGGCTTTTAGTTGTGCGCATTAAAATATGGAGAACAAAAATGTGGAGGTTAAAAAAATAGGGAAAGATCAATATCCACTTTCACCTCGTGCTGAAGCTGCTGCCACTAGTCATGGCCGAGACGATGAAATGCCATCAACGTCGTCTGCCAAGGCCGATGCCCAATGTCATAGTACAGAGCATGTAAAATCCATAACACAAAAGATCAGTAAAATGACCCAAAAATCAAAATTAAAAGCGTCTGAGGAGAAGCGTAAACTTGCCAATATGCCATTTACGACACGGAGTGGCAAGGAGCGGCTGAGGCCCTGGCCTATGTTCATGGCTAGTGGTTCAGCTTCACATGAGGATGGAAGCACTCATCCTCTCGCTATAAAAAAGAAAAGACTTAAGCTGGCAAAAGCACAGCAAAGAACTGTGCATTCTTCGAAATCACAAATCCCCAAGGAGAGTCCAATTGTGTCGGTTGCGATGCCTGACCTTCCCAACACTGGACGGGAAGAGCTTGCGCCTTCCACCATTTGCACGCCCCCCTGCAAGTGCTGGAAGGAGCACCCGCAGTCCAGTTCCTGATAGTCAAATTGAAGATGTCAGTGTTGAAGTACACCAGGATGAGGATATGGGTGTTGCTGGTGCTGGGGAGGAAATTGACAAGGAGGATTCTGATGGTGAGGTGGTTTGTTTAAGTTAGGCACCCGGGGAGACACCTGTTGTCCATGGGACGAATATGGCCATTGACATGCCTGGTCAAAATACAAAAAAAATCAGCTCTTCAGTGTGGAATTATTTCAACAGAAATGCGGACAACTGGTGTCAAGCCGTGTGTTGCCTTTGTCAAGCTGTAATAAGTAGGGGTAAGGACGTTAACCACCTCGGAACATCCTCCCTTATACGTCACTTGCAGCGCATTCATAATAAGTCAGTGACAAGTTCAAAAACTTTGGGCGACAGCGGAAGCAGTCCACTGACCAGTAAATCCCTTCCTCTTGTAACCAAGCTCCCGCAAAACACACCACCAACTCCCTCAGTGTCAATTTCCTCCTTACCCAGGAAAGCCTATAGTCCTGCAGGCCATGTCACTGGCAAGTCTGACGAGTCCTCTCCTGCCTGGGATTCCTCCGATGCATCCTTGAGTGTAACGCCTACTGCTGCTGGCGCTGCTGTTGTTGCTGCTGGGAGTCGATCGTCATCCCAGAGGGGAAGTCGGAAGACCACTTGTACTACTTCCAGTAAGCAATTGACTGTCCAACAGTCCTTTGCGAGGAAGATGAAATATCACAGCAGTCATCCTGTTGCAAAGCGGATAACTCAGGCCTTGACAACTATGTTGGTGTTAGACGTGCGTCCAGTATCCGCCGTTAGTTCACGGGGAACTAGAGAATTGCTTGAGGTAGTGTGCCCCCGTTACCAAATACCATCTAGGTTCCACTTCTCTAGGCAGGCGATACCGAGAATGTACACGGACGTCAGAAAATGAGTCACCAGTGTCCTAAAAAATGCAGTTGTACCCAATGTCCACTTAACCACGGACATGTGGACAAGTGGAGCAGGGCAGACTCAGGACTATATGACTGTGACAGCCCACTGGGTAGATGTATTGCCTCCCGCTGCAAGAACAGCAGCGGCGGCACCAGTAGCAGCATCTCGCAAACGCCAACTCGTTCCTAGGCAGGCTACGCTTAGTATCACCGCTTTCCAGAATACACACACAGCTGAAAACCTCTTACGGCAACTGAGGAAGATCATCGCAGAATGGCTTACCACAATTGGACTCTCCTGGGGATTTGTGGCATCGGACAACGCCAGCAATATTGTGTGTGCATTACATCTGGGCAAATTCCAGCACGTCCCATGTTTTGCACATACCTTGAATTTGGTGGTGCAGAATTATTTAAAAAACTGACAGGGTCATGCAAGAGATGCTGTCGGTGGCCAGAAGAATTGTGGGCCACTTTCGGCGTACAGGCACCGCGTACAGAAGACTGGAGCACCACCAAAAACACCTGAACCTGCCCTGCCATCATCTGAAGCAAGAGGTGGTAACGAGGTGGAATTCAACCCTCTATATGCTTCAGAGGATGGAGGAGCAGCAAAAGGCCATTCAAGCCTATACATCTGCCCACGATATAGGCAAAGGAGGTGGAATGCACCTGTCTCAAGCGCAGTGGAGAATGATTTCAACGTTGTGCAAGGTTCTGCAACCTTTTGAACTTGCCACACGTGAAGTCAGTTCAGACACTGCCAGCCTGAGTCAGGTCATTCCCCTCATCAGGCTTTTGCAGAAGAAGCTGGAGGCATTGAAGGAGGAGCTAAAACAGAGCGATTCCGCTAGGCATGTGGGACTTGTGGATGGAGCCCTTCATTCGCTTAACCAGGATTCACGGGTGGTCAATCTGTTGAAATCAGAGCACTACATTTTGGCCACCGTGCTCGATCCTAGGTTTAAAACCTACATTGGATCTCTCTTTCCGGCAGACACAAGTCTGCAGAGGTTCAAAGACCTGCTGGTGAGAAAATTGTCAAGTCAAGCGGAACGCGACCCGTCAACATCTCCTCCTTCACATTCTCCCGCAACTGGGGATGCGAGGAAAAGGCTACGAATTCCGAGCCCACCCGCTGGCGGTGATGCAGGGCAGTCTGGAGCGACTGCTAATGCTGACATCTGGTCCGGACTGAAGGACCTGCCAACGATTACTGACATGTCGTCTACTGTCACTGCATATTATTCTCTCACCATTGAAAGAATGGTGGAGGATTATATGAGTGACCGCATCCAAGTAGGCACGTCAGACAGTCCGTACGTATACTGGCAGGAAAAAGAGGCAATTTGGAGGCCCTTGCACAAACTGGCTTTATTCTACCTAAGTTGCCAGTTGCCCTCCCTCCAGTGTGTACTCCGAAAGAGTGTTTAGTGCCGCCGCTCACCTTGTCAGCAATCGGCGTACGAGGTTACTTCCAGAAAATGTGGAGAAGATGATGTTCATTAAAATGAATTATAATCAATTCCTCCATGGAGACATTCACCAGCAGCAATTGCCTCCAGAAAGTACACGGGGACCTGAGATGGTGGATTCCAGTGGGGACGAATTAATAATCTGTGAGGAGGGGGATGTACACAGTGAAAGGGGTGATGAATCAGATGATGATGATGAGGTGGACATCTTGCCTCTGTAGAGCCAGTTTGTGCAAGGAGAGATTGATTGCTTCTTTTTTGGTGGGGGCCCAAACCAACCAGTCATTTCAGTTACAGTCGTGTGGCAGACCCTGTCGCTGAAATGATGGGTTTGTTAAAGTGTGCATGTCCTGTTTATACAACATAAGGGTGGGTGGGAGGGCCCAAGGACAATTCCATCTTGCACCTCTTTTTTCTTTCATTTTTCTTTGCGTCATGTGCTGTTTGGGGAGTATTTTTTTGAAGGGTCATGTGCTGTTTGTGGAGTATTTTTTTGAAGGGCCATCCTGTCTGACACTGCAGTGCCACTCCTAGATGGGCCAGGTGTTTGTGTCGGCCACTTGGGTCGCTGAGCTTAGTCACACAGCTACCTCATTGCGCCTCTTTTTTTCTTTGCGTCATGTGCTGTTTGGGGAGTATTTTTTTGAAGGGCCATCCTGCCTGACACTGCAGTGCCACTCCTAGATGGGCCAGATATTTGTGTCGGCCACTAGGGTCGCTTAGCTTAGTCACACAGCTACCTCATTGCGCCTCTTTTTTTCTTTGCGTCATGTGCTGTTTGGGGAGTATTGTTTTGAAGGGCCATCCTGTCTGACACTGCAGTGCCACTCCTAGATGGGTCAGGTGTTTGTGTCGGCCACTTGGGTCGCTGAGCTTAGTCACACAGCTACCTCATTGCGCCTCTTTTTTTCTTTGCGTCATGTGCTGTTTGGGGAGTATTTTTTTGAAGGGCCATCCTGTCTGACACCGCAGTGCCACTCCTAGATGGGCCAGGTGTTTGTGTCGGCCACTTGGGTCGCTGAGCTTAGTCACACAGCTACCTCATTGCGCCTCTTTTTTTCTTTGCGTCATGTGCTGTTTGGGGAGTATTTTTTTGAAGGGCCATCCTGCCTGACACTGCAGTGCCACTCCTAGATGGGCCAGGTGTTTGCGTCGGCCACTAGGGTCGCTTAGCTTAGTTACACAGCTACCTCATTGCGCCTCTTTTTTTCTTTGCGTCATGTGCTGTTTGGGGAGTATTTTTTTGAAGGGCCATCCTGTCTGACACTGCAGTGCCACTCCTAGATGGGCCAGGTGTTTGTGTCGGCCACTTGGGTCGCTGAGCTTAGTCACACAGCTACCTCATTGCGCCTCTTTTTTTCTTTGCGTCATGTGCTGTTTGGGGAGTATTTTTTTGAAGGGCCATCCTGTCTGACACTGCAGTGCCACTCCTAGGTGGGCCAGGTGTTTGTGTTGGCCACTTGGGTCGCTGAGCTTAGTCACACAGCTACCTCATTGCGCCTCTTTTTTTCTTTGCGTCATGTGCTGTTTGGGGAGTATTTTTTTGAAGGGCCATCCTGTCTGACACTGCAGTGCCACTCCTAGATGGGCCAGGTGTTTGTGTCGGCCACTTGGGTCGCTGAGCTTAGTCACACAGCTACCTCATTGTGCCTCTTTTTTTCTTTGCGTCATGTGCTGTTTGGGGAGTATTTTTTTGAAGGGCCATCCTGCGTGACACTGCAGTGACACTTCTAGATGGGCCAGGTGTTTGTGTCGGCCACTAGGGTCGCTTAGCTTAGTCACACAGCTACCTCATTGCGCCTCTTTTTTTCTTTGCGTCATGTGCTGTTTGGGGAGTATTTTTTTGAAGGGCCATCCTGCGTGACACTGCAGTGCCACTCCTAGATGGGCCAGGTGTTTGTGTCGGCCACTAGGGTCGCTTAGCTTAGTCACACAGCTACCTCATTGCGCCTCTTTTTTTCTTTTCGTCATGTGCTGTTTGGGGAGTATTTTTTTGAAGGGCCATCCTGTCTCACACTGCAGTGCCACTCCTAGATGGGCCAGGTGTTTGTGTCGGCCACTTGGGTCGCTGAGCTTAGTCACACAGCTACCTCATTGCGCCTCTTTTTTTCTTTGCGTCATGTGCTGTTTGGGGAGTATTTTTTTGAAGGGCCATCCTGCCTGACACTGCAGTGCCACTCCTAGATGGGCCAGGTGTTTGTGTCGGCCACTTGTGTCGCTTAGCTTAGCCATCCAGCGACCTCGGTGCAAATTTTAGGACTAAAAATAATATTGTGAGGTGTGAGGTGTTCAGAATAGACTGGAAATGAGTGGAAATTATGGTTATTGAGGTTAGTAATACTATTGGATCAAAATGACCCCCAAATTCTATGATTTAAGCTGTTTTTTAGTTTTTTTTGAAAAAAACACCCGAATCCAAAACACACCCGAATCCGACAAAAAAAATTCGGTGAGGTTTTGCCAAAACGCGTTCGAACCCAAAACACGGCCGCGGAACTGAACCCAAAACCAAAACACAAAACCCGAAAAATTTCCGGTGCACATCACTAATATTATCCTAATACTCTGAACTGCCATTAGAAATAGTGGGGCCTAATTCAGAGATGGACATAGGGGGTAATTCTGAGTTGATCGCGCGCTGGAACTTTTTGCAGCCCGTGCGATCAGATAGTCGCCGCCTATGGGGGAGTGTATTTTAGCTGTGCAAGTGTGCTAACGCTTGTGCAGGGTAGCTGTACAAACACATTTTGTACAGTTTCTGAGTAGCTCTAAACTTACTCAGTCACTGCGATCACTTCAGCCTGTCAGGTCCCAGAATTGACGTCAGACACGCGCCCTGCAAACGCCTGGACATGCCTGCTTTTTCCTCTCCACTCCCAGAAAACGGTTAGTTGCCACCCAGTAACGCCTACCTGCTGTCAGTCACCTTGCGATCGCCACTGCAATCGAAATCCTCGTTAGATCAGTCGCTGCCTGGCATTCCCCGTCGTCTGGCAGGGATGTGCCTGCGCATTGCGGCCGCTGTGCATGCGCAGTTCTGACCCATTTGCACCTCTGCAAAAAAACTGCAGCGTGCGAATGGGTCGGAATGACCCCCCCATTTACATACATCTACAATGTTTTTGGATCTGTGCATGTGCAGATCCGGGGTTGCAATGTCATTCGCAGTGCCCCAAACACCGCAGCATGACTGACTTGTTGCTGCCATTTGGGGGCAGCAGCAGCTAAAGCTGCAGAAAAAGGGGGTTGTTGGCCCCATTTTCTGAGCATGCTGAAGCCAGTCGAAGGACACAGCATCAGCAGCATAAATTTCCTGGCGCCCTGAGTAATCTAAGGGCTACTCAGATGACCCATGTCATGGCTGTAAATAGGGGGGGGGGGGGCTAGGGAGTCACATGCACCGGGTGCTGGAATGAGGGGGCGCTAGGGAGGCTGTTTCCGCAGTCAAAATGATCTGAGGGCACTGCGCGCAATGCTGGCTGCCACGTTGAGGGAGGAGAGGGAGAGAGGACGGAGACAGGAGTCTGGCCGGCGGGATTGAACACTTGTGCATAGAGCGCGGGACTGATGAGGGCACACTGGTGGCCTGCAGTCAGTGACAGTGAATGAGTCACTGTCACTCACGCTGCAGCTTTCCACACTGGATTCTGCAGGCTCTTGTGACAGGGGAGCTTTCATGGAGACTGCAACCCTGAGCACACAGCCCTCTCTCATGCCTGGGAACAGGGGGAGGGACACAGTGCAGCAACGTGGACTCTGGGGGTAAGTCAGAGTTGATAACAGCAGCAAATCTGTTAGCAGTTGGGCAAAACCATGTGCACTGCAGGGGGCCAGATATAACATTTGCAGAGAGAGTTAGATTTGGGTGGGTTATATTGTTTCTGTGCAGGGTAAATACTGGTTGCTTTATTTTTACACTGCAATTTAGATTTCAGTTTGAATACACCACACCTAAATCTAACTCTCCCTGCACATGTTATATCTGCCCCCTCCTGCAGTGCACATGGTTTTGCCCAGCTGCTAACAATTTGCTGCTGCGACCAACTCTGACTTACCCCCATAATTCTGTACCTGGACGATTTTCTGATAAAGGTCCATCCAGGGAGAAGTTGTTGAACAGTATTGGCCTCACAACCCAACTACTCCTGGATCACGGCTGGATTCTGAATCTTCCGAAATCTCAGTTCGAGCAAACTTGGAGGCTCCCATTTCTGGGAATGATTCTGGACACACAGTCGCAGAAATTTTTTCTTCCGTTGGAAAAGGCATTGGTAATCCAGTTGATGGTTCGGGATGTCCTGAAACCAACCCGGATATCGGTGCACCTATGCATTCGCCTTCTGGGAAAAATGGTGGCCTCTTACGAGGCTCTTCCGTATGGAAAGTTTCATGCATGACCCTTCCAGCTCGATATGTTGGACAAATGGTCTGGATCACATCTTCACATGCACCAGAGGATCCGTCTGTCACCAAAGGCCAGGATTTCCCTTCTGTCGTGGCTACAGACTTCTCACCTGATCATGGGCCGACGGGTCAGGATTCAAAATTGGATTCTGCCAACCACGGATGCAAGCCTCAGAGGTTGGGGAGCAGTCACCCAGGGGGTGCAGTTTCAAGGAAGATGGTCAAGTCAGGTAGTCATCCTTCCAATCAACATTCTGGAACTCAGGGCTATATACAACGCCCTTCTGCAGGCTTCATATCTTCTTCAAGATCGGGCCATTCAGGTCCAGTCGAACAATGTGACAGCAATAACGTACATAAACCGACGGTGTGGAACGAAAATCAGAGCAGCAATGTCAGAGGTGTCAAGAATTCTCCGCTAGGCTGAAAAACACGCTTGCGCGTTGTTGGCGCTCTTCATTCCAGGAGCAGACAACTGGGAAGCAGACTTCCTCAGCAGACACGACCTGCACCCAGGGGAGTGGGGCCTTCATCCGGAGGTGTTCAGGTGCTTGACAAGTCGATGGGGATAACCACAGATCGACATGATGGCCTCTCGTCTCAACAAGAAGCTCAATCGGTATTGTTCCAGGTCGAGAGACCCACAGGCAGTGGCAGTGGACGCTCTGACGACTCCATGGGTATATCAGATGATGTACGTGTTTCCTCCACTTCCTCTGATCCCAAGAATTCTGAAAAGAATATAAAAGGAAAAGGTTCAAGCAATTCTCATTGCTCCAGACTGGCCAAGTAGGGTCTGGTACGCGGACCTCCTGGAGACACTTCTCGAAAAACCGTGACCTCTACCTCTTCGCGAGGATCTTATGCAACAGGGCCCATTCGTCTATCATGACTTACCATGGCTACGTTTGACAGCATGGAAGTTGAACGGCTGATTCTTGCCGGGAGAGGCATCCCTGACAAAGTCATCCTGACTATGATTCAAGCCAGGAAGGGGGTGACGTCTAAACATTACCACTATATTTGGAAGAAATACATCTCTTAGTGTGAGAGCAGAAAATATTCTGCGGTAGAATTTCATCTGGGACGTTTCTTGCTTTTTCTGCAGTCGGTTGTGGATGTGGGCCTTCGTCTGGGCTCAATAAAAGTCCAGATTTCGGCCTTGTCCATTTTTTTTCAGAAAAAATTGGCTTCTCTTCCTGAGATCCAGATGTTCTTAAAAGGAGTTCTGCACATCTATCCTCCCTTTGTGCCTCCTACGGCACCTTGGCATCTCAACTTGGTGCTGCGGTTCCTCCAATTGGACTGGTTTGAACCGTTACAGGAGGTAGAGGTTAAATATCTTACTTGGAAGACAGTCACACCGTTGGCCTTGGCTTCAGCGAGACGTGTGTCGGAGCTAGGGGCGTTGTCTCACAAGAGCCCCTACTTAAATTTCCATGAGGACAGAGCTGAATTTAGCACTCGTCAGCAATTCCTTCCTAAGGTGGTGTCCACGTTTTACATCAACCAACCTATTGTGGTTCCGGCTGTTATGGACACCTCTGCTACTCCAAAGTCTTTGGATGTTGTGAGGGCTTTGAAGGTGTCGGCATCCAGGAACACCCTAAAGAACCAATAAAGAACTTTATATTGATGAACATGAACTTAAAAAATAACGACACCGCCGGACCGGAAGTTAAAATAATACTACTTCCGGGTATTTTATTATTATGTTTTTCTTTTAACTGTTTCCAAAGATAGATTTTATATATCAGTCCCTGGAGATTTATCACCCAGTTATAGCTATGTGATATGGATATTATTTATAGATTATACGATGTAAATCATTTTTATTATGACGTGATCTTTGACCCGGATGTGTTTCTCATGCAGAGCATAAATAGCTCATTCTGTTCACAGTCTGTCATGCAGCCTTGATGAAGGGAGAGATCCCGAAACGCGTCGGCACTGTATGACAGACTAACCACTGCTGAAGGAAGATTTACCAGACGAACGGAGGATTGTGGAGAATTAGGTTCCGGAGCCGATATCTCCCTTGGGTAACATCTCAAACGCAATCACTTCATATAAATCTGGTAAACCCCCACCTTCACTTGATTTCAAGATATCGGATGTTTTTTAGCCAACCAGAACTTAAAGGCACTATTTAAAGCCTCAAATATTTCCATCCTCTGGTAATTTCCCATCTACCACCTTTGCTTGCAGCAAACTGATGTACAATGATTTTATAGTTGATTGTTAGTGTATTGTATTAAAAATTGTTATTTTGAACATACTACACTATATATTTTAATTTTCTTTTTCACATATGGATCCATGTTATTGGAATAATACGGTAAATCCCACGACAGAAGTTGTGTAAGGGAAGTACCATTTCATATTTTATTTTCCCGATTAGCGCACATCTTCTGGTTTAACTCTATTGTATACGCTTCCATTTGGGTATTGGGGATACCTCCTTGACCAGTCGATTTGCAGCTTGCATCGGTTGGCGCCACGACTCTTCTCTATTTCAAACTATAAAAGAGGACAGCTCGTTACAGGAAATCTGACTCGCTGTTCATTCTCTATGATCCCAATAATATTGGGTGTCCTGCTTCAAAGCAGTCCATTGCACGCTGGATCAGGCTCTCTATCCAGCATGCTTGCCGGTTTCAAAATCTGCTCAGGCCAACTCGACTAGGTTGGTGGGTTCTTCTTGGGCGGCTGCCCGGGGTGTCTCGGCTTTACACCTCTGCCGAGCAGCTACTTGGTCAGGTTCGAACACGTTTGCAAAGTTTTACGAGTTCGATACTTTGGCCTCTGAGGACCTTCAGTTTGGTCAATCTGTTCTGCAGGAACCTCCGCACTATCCCACCCGCTTTGGGAGCTTTGGTACTTCCCCATGGTACTAAATGGAACCCCAGTATCCTCTAGGACGTAAGAGAAAATAGGATCCTTTTCTCGTAGTCTGTAGAGGATACTGGGCGCCCGCCCGGGGCTTCATTCTTCCTGTAATGTTACTTGGTTAAGTATTGTTATTTGGTTCAGCTTTTTGTGTTTTCTGTTTCAAGTTTGGTTAGCATGGCTTTCCTCTTGTTTGTGTGTGCTGGTTCGGAATCTCACCAGTATCCTTATCTATCCTTCTCTCAAAATATGTCCGTCTTCTCGGGCAGTTTCCTACACTGAGTCTGGTAGGAGGGGCATAGAGGGAGCAGCCGCCCACACTATCAAATTCTTAAAGTGCCCATGGCTCCTAGTGGACCCGTCTATACCCCATGGTACTAAATGGAACCCCAGTATCCTCTACGGACTACGAGAAAATGATTTACCGGTGGGTAATTAAAATCCTATTTTAGCACAGCCACTGTGTGCAAAGACGCAGCGGCTGTGTTAATAGCAGACATCTCTGAAACAGCCCCTTGAGCACAACATTGGCCCTCATTCCGAGCTGATCGCTCGCTAGCTACTTTTTGCAACCATGCAAACGCATAGTCGCCGCCCACGGGGGAGTGTATTTTCGCTTTGCAAGCGTGCGATTGCATGTGCAGCCGAGCGGGATGAAAAAGTTTTTTGCAGTTTCAGAGTAGGTTTGAAATTACTCAGCCCTTGCGATCACTTCAGCCTGTCCGGTCCCGGAATTGACGTCAGAAGCCCGCCCTGCAAATGCCTGGACACGCCTGCGTTTTCCCTACCACTCCCAGAAAACGGTCAGTTGACACCCATAAACGCCCTCTTTCTGTCAGTATCCTTGCGATCACCTGTGGGAATGGATTCGTCGCTAGAAGTATTGCCCAGCAACGATGCTGTTTGTACCCGTATGACGCACGTGCGCATTGTGGTGCATACGCAGTAGTAACCTGATCGCTGCGCTGTGAAAATCGGCAGCGTGCGATCAACTCGGAATGAGCCCCATTGTCTCTATCACAGATTGAGTTTTACAGGTGGCAGCCATTTTTCTGGAGGTTAAATATGCACTATGTAGACCTAAAATTAATCCCATTTCAAGGACTAGCTGTCCTCTTCCTCAGGCAGCTCTAATCTTCTCTTACTTCAATTACATTTTAAAAATAGCTTTTAGTTATTTTTAGTCGTCTTTTTTTTATTATTGATTTCTATCTTATTGATTATGAATTGTCATAGTAACATATCTGAGTGCGTGGAAACGATATACCCACCAACGTTGAAATAGATTACATTATTTTGTTACATCTCACTTTTATATTTTGGACCTTGCAGTGTAACAACCCTAGATACCCATACCTCCAAACTGTCCCGGGACAGTCCCATTTTTTTGGGACTGTCCCGCTCTCCCACCCATGGACAGTAGTGTCCCGCAGTGGGGTGGCAGTTGGGAGGCTCCCTCTCACTTGCTGCTCTGTTAGCAGAGCAGCTGTGAATAGATGTTGTGCACATGTGCACAGCGTCTATTCACGGGAGACGGGGGGACTGGTGGCATGCCAGCTGCTCATAGAGCACTGGGCATGTCCCCCACAATGACAAAAATGGGAGGCGTGGCTCACGATTGCGGCATTCCCGTGAAGGCTTGGACCCTTTTGTTAAACCCACGACCCTTTTCAGGCACAGTCCCGTATCCACTAATACAGAAGTTGGGAGGTATGGATACCTTACCTCAATGTTGTAGATACAACCAACTACAGACATGGATGTAAGAGTGTCCAATGCGTACAGAATATACAGTAATACCGCCAATAGGTGAGTGTGATTCCAAAGTAATTGCACAGTATTTGTCTGGTATCGGGCATTTTCCATTAGTTATTATTCAGTTAATTGCCAGCTAAAATCCCTGAAGAGGTGTGAAAGGCTATTCGATTAAATTGCCTGTTTTGGGGGGTTTAAAACCAGTAATTACCACGCAGAAACCCACTGATTCCACTTAAACGGCAGAATCAAATGGTTTTCCCCACAGATGAACCCTTAGTTGTGCCATTTACTTGCAGATTTTTCTACGAGCTTCAGTCTACCATCAGGGATTCATGTGAGGGGTATTCCCTGCTAATTGAAATGATCCAGCTGTGGCTATTAGCCGCGGCTAATTGAATGTGACTGCATACTGTATATACCCTTTTTTAATTTCCAGTACACATGTGGAAGAGCCAGATATTTGAACAATCTAATGGATAAAGACTTAGCGGTATATTCAATTAGCCTCCGGGCTTACCGCGGTATGATAGCTTCGAGCTTTAATGTTCGGAGCTCTTGAATTTTAAGCCTATTTCCACAAGCAGTAAACACACTGCAAGCGGGTGTACTGTTAACCCATTGGTTCTTGGTTAAGCACTTGGAGTTATGGGCAAAAAGCCCTACTTAACGTGGATTTCTGTTTGCATTTTAGGAGACCGTGGGGTATATGTACTAAAATTCGTATTGTACTGAATGAGGTTAAAGTTCAAACACGAATGACATCAAATGTGTGAATTTGCAACTTTTTGAATTTTGTACGCCTCATTTACTATTCTGTCGTATTCTGCATTTTCATTTTTTCCGATGTCGATGTCATTCGTAATTTCGGCCAGTGTTTTACGTGAGTGATTAGTAAAACACTGCCGAACTTAACACAATGAATCCCGGCGGGATCTATGAGATCCGTGCAGGGCTTCATTGTGTACGCGGTCAAACGCTGTCCGCAAAGTTCCCACCATTGGATACAATGGAGCGCCTATGCGCTACATTGTATCTTCAGTGCGCAGCCTGACTGACAGCTCAGGAGCGCACAGCCAATCAGGAGAGTGCCACGACGTGGCGCTCCCTGATTGGCTGAAGGGACCCTCTTTGACACGAGTCACGGGGGGTCCCGCCAGTCGGGGAAAGGGGTCCCATGAGAACCCTTTCAGTGCGTGGTTCAGGTTTTCCGGTTTGTTTTTTTGCCGAGTACGTGGCTTATAAAGGGGACAGAAGCTACACTGGGTTGTGTGAGTATAATTTTATTCACAGGTACCCCGTGGATTCTACATGGAGAAGTGGACCGAGCCTCGTGTGACCATAGGTAAGTATGTGTATGTAGGTGTGCATGTATGTAATAAAGTTTTACTGTCACGGTGTGTGTGTTCTGTTTTTTTGTTGGGTATTTTTTTTGTAGTAGTACTACAGGTACCAGCGAGACCGTTTTTCCACTGCATGCTGGTACTTGTGGTTCTCCAAGTACCAGCTTGCGGGGGAGGCTTGCTGGGACTTGTAGTACTGCTACAAAAAACAATATTCTTATTTTTACACTTGGCTATCAGCCCCCCATCCGCCGCCCTTGGATGGGGGGGGGACAGCCTCGGGCTTTACCCCTGGCCCCTGGGTGGCTGGAGCGGGGACCCCTTGATTTAAGGGGTCCCCACTCCTCCAGGGTACCAGCCAGGGGTGACTAGTTAGTGATTTAATGCCAGGGCCGCAGGGACCTATATAAAAGTGTCCCCCGGCTGTGGCATTATCTCTCTGACTAGTGGAGCCCGGTGCTGGTGTTAGAAATACGGGGGACCCCTACGTCTTTTGTCCCCCGTATTTTTGGCACCAGGACCAGTAATTTCCCCCCCCATATTTTTACAACCAGGACCGGCTCAAAGAGCCAGAGGCTGGTTATGCTTAGTAGGGGGGAGCCCACGCAATTTTTTTTCTGTTTTTTTAACCCTTTCACACCCCTTCCCACTGATAAACATGCACGGATCTCACGGATCCGTGCATGCCTATCAGAACACGGTAAAAAAAGCAGGTCTATTTTAAAACTGTTTTTTTTTACGATTTGTATTTTTTCACGGCAGTGTTTGGCTATTGCCGGCAGTGTTTGTGAATTAGAATTTTTAGTAAATTACCGAGTTGTATCAAATAACAGGCGTATTTGACCGATGGTGTATTCATTCGTATTTTTTTTCTTTGACTTCCAAAAAAATACGAATGCCCTCATCACTGCCGACATTTTAGTTTAGTAAATTCCCGAGATTACACTTTGACGAAAAAACACCAAATCGGTCACATTAGTAAATATACCCCTGTGAGTAGAAACCCACGGTAAGTGCAGCACGTGGGCTTGCCATGGGCTGCAATTAAATAGCTCTGGGTAATGCAACCAGCCCACCGCACAAGCCCCACGGCTAATTGACTGAGGGGGTAATTCAGAGTTGATCGCAACAGCAAATTGTTAGCAGTTGGGCAAAACCTTGGGCCCGATTCAGACCTGATTGCTGCTGTGCGCTGTTGCACAGCGGCCGATTATCGATTGACTGCGCATGCTTATGCAGTAGGGGTGGAGACCGAGGGAAACATCTTCCTCAGAGAGAAGCATTTAGGATTTTGAAACTTGATACTGTTAGACCCCGTGGTCTTAATGATCAGCTCTCTTTAAATCTTTTCCTATAAATTTATAGTCTCCCGTATTTATTCATGGATTGGAATATAGGGGGTAATTCCAAGTTGATCGTAGCAGGAAATTTTTTAGCAGTTGGGCAAAACCATGTGCACTGCAGGGGGGGCAGATATAACATTTGCAGAGAGAGTTAGATTTGGGTGGGTTATTTTATTTCTGTGCAGGGTAAATACTAGCTGCTTTATTTTTACACTGCAAATTAGATTGCAGATTAAACACACCACACCCAAATCTAACTCTCTCTGCACATGTTATATCTGCCTCCCCTGCAGTGCACATGGTTTTGCCCAATTGCTAACAGGATTCCTGCTGCGATCAACTTGGAATTACCCCCATAGAGAGCCATTTATATTTAATGATAGCACAGGTGTCTGTAATTTTAGTATCTGATACTCTTTATGACATTATGCACAGCTATCAAGTGGCTGCTAATGCTTGTTTAGTGCATCATTATTCATTTAATGTAAAGGTGATATATAGTGTTTGTATATATATGATGTACTGTAATAGGTTTTGCATTACATGA
Source organism: Pseudophryne corroboree (assembly GCF_028390025.1). NCBI lineage: Eukaryota > Metazoa > Chordata > Amphibia > Anura > Myobatrachidae > Pseudophryne > Pseudophryne corroboree. The sequence continues at coordinate 223,937,265 of NC_086453.1, read as the reverse complement.
AGGTGTTGTCTCATGCTTGTGATGTTTTAAACACTGTATTATGTTTTTGATTATTTCCTCCCTAGCACCTGCTGCAGCTGTTGTAGCGGGTTGCCATGCCATCGCCTCCTGGACGATGGGCGCAGCGTGATTGTGTCATTGGCACCCGGAATTGACGGGATACCGGAAGTGTGGGCGGCCCTCGCTCTGATGGCAGTACGGAATGCAGGGACACACTTTGGTTTCTGTAAGGTATAAAGGTATGCTTTCTATATTTGTATGTTGCTTTACCTGTAGCCTGATGACGGAGTAAAATCCGAAACATGGCTATAAGACTTGGAGTCCGTGTGAGTTTTACAAGCCCAATATGAGTGCTGCTGTTTGTTGCTTCTATTATCGTTTGTGAGCTGTGCACTGCGGCATCTGTACCTGCTAGAGTTTTGGAGTGCCTGCTGTTTTGACAGAATATACAGTATATATATATATATATATATGTATATGTGTGTATGTATGCATATATATATATATATATATATATATATATATATATATGTTTATATATATATATAAGGAACTTTGTGCCCATCAATCATTATACAATAGTAGGAAATTCATTTATTTCTGCTTATACAACAATACATTTTAGCTTATTTTCCTTCTGTAGTGCTTCCTATAAGCTAAGTCAGAGCATCATTTGTTAAGAAAAGACAAGGTAACTTGAGAGGTTGATTCCATACAATTGTTAAAGTTATCCACTGAACTGACAATTTATTTATTTTTTTCAGAAAAAGCTCAGAAATTGTAATTTTTTTGTGTGAGTGGATTAGGTGAAGAACATGTATTTAAACTTAGCCAAAATGATTTTATAAAAAAAAAAGTTTATTTTAATGTTGAAAAAAATAGTTTTTGCCCCGAAACATTGGATTGTCACCTTCGTACATTGAAACATCTGGAACAGCAATAACATCGCGACCATCGTTACTCTAATTTTTCCAGCGGCAGACAACAGGTACACACTGGGGGAAGGGCTTTGGGTGGGGGGCTAATTTACATTTCCCCAGCGGCTGCTAATGTCTGCAGCCGCTGGGTGGGGAGTCGTGCCATGCTGACCGATCAGCAGTGATCGGCAACACGGCAACCATGCTAGGCAAGTGGTTAAATCACATATTTTTTCATTGCGATTTCTTCAGTCTCTTCATCTATGCTCTCATCCTGAGAGTACATTTTCCTCTGTAATGTAACAATTCTTGTCGTAGTATGTTTAATTGTATAGTTAATCCCTTTAAAACAATATGTACAACACTTAGGCATGCATTTAAATATGAGGTAAATAAGTAATATTATAGAAACTGCAGCAAAGATACACTTTAAAATCGAGTAAGCAAGTTTAGTAAACCAGTTCCCATACCAGAAAACCAAGTCAGGGGGTTCAACCATGACCACCAATCAGTATCTGGCTCTTCCATTACCATATTCCTGTGGGCAACACTACAGTTTGTTTTTAATTTCCGTATTTCATGTAATTTATCATTAACAATCTTCTCAGGCTTATTCAAATCTTTTATGATATATGTGCAACAATGATTACTAAATCTATTTTCTAATGTCAAACAATAGTCACTAGATTGTGCAGTTAAATGGTCTATCATAACCTGGTGCTGTATAAGTTCAGTCCAAGAATCTTGCAATTCCCTACCGATAAACCAACGGGTAGGTGGGACACTTCATCTGCTCTCTCCCAGCGGCTTACCCACGGGGATTCCTATCGCTGTGAGGGCTGTCCGTGGCCGGCTTTGTGAGTCGCGGCTCTCACCGCTGCGTCCAGCGGGAGAAGGATGTTGTAGAAAAGCCGGAAATAGCGACGTCAGTTCGAGTCCGCAAAGCGGCGTAGATGTTCTTGTCTGTGATACCACTTGTCCACCTTGGCCACGGACCAGCCCTCACAGCGATACCAACGGCTGAGGAATCCCCGTGGGTAAGTTAGGGACAGTTAGATTCCGGACTTTTACATCTATATCTGGATACCACCAACCTAACCATTTCTCAAAAGAGCTGTAAACAGAAGTTTTTAAGTATTAATCATTATTCTTTTTTACAGGTGCCACACTCACTTTCTACACGCATAATTTAGCGCTCGTTTTAAACCTACACTGATCCCTCAATACCCGGGATTGGAGCTTCCAATCCTGGGATTGAATCCCGTCCATTTTTAGCCCTAAATCCCGGGATCCCACCGATACCGATCCCGGGATAGGTCTCCCTAACTGTAATATTATGTTAATTAATTATGCTATTATGGTAGTAGAGTTTTGCTATATAACATATATACATACATTACCTTCTGAATCCAAAGTAATAGAGTTTACTATCATCATAAACCACTTGATTACCTTTGTGTTGGTTAGTAGCAAAGGAAACTATAGTTTTACTAAAGCACACAGTAGTGTTATGGAGGTAATATTCTCAAAGAACTAAGGGGCAGATGTATTAAGCTGGAGAAGGCATAAGGAAGTGATAAACCAGTGATATGTGCAAGGTGATAAGGGCATCAGCCAATCAGCTCCAATATGTAAATTAACAGTTAGGATCTGATTGGCTGGTGTGTTTATCACCTTGCACATATCACTGGTTTATCACTTCCTTATGCCTTCTCCAGGTTAATACATCTGCCCCTAAATATGGTGACAATGTAGTATTATATTCAAGGTTTTCTCCTCACATTCAAAACATAAAGAATTACATAAGTATCATATCAATAGGAACTGGTATAGAAAATAAATTACCAAGTAATTGGTCTGGCGCTGATTATGGGCAAGTTTTGCTGTAAGCAGCCAATAAATTAGGAATAGTTAGTCCCAATACGAAACAATACCAAAACAAAGAAATTAGCGCTAATGAACTGGATAAGGTTAAAAGAAATTACAAATTTATTACATATTCCACATAACTGGATGTTGCAACATATTTAAAAATCATCCAAAAAATTATGATATGGGCATATCAGAGCACTGCTTATATTTAGGATTATCTCAATTATTAACACATGAGCTGGGACTTGTAGTTCATCTTATGAGTGTAGCCACAGTCCTAGGATATGCAGATAGTGCGAAGATGTTATTACCAACTGTGTTGAAAGATGCGAGACCTCTTGTAGCTTGGTTATGGACTCCTCATATTCCTAGTTAAAGTTCCGGTCCACCACAAATGTCCACTTCGTCACAATAAATTCCTTACTTGGACTTCTAGGCTTCTAGGCTTATCTCCAGATGCAATAGACGGATCCAGCGTTTCACTGTATGCCACAGCTTTTTCAAGGTGGAATTATGTGGAATATGTAATAAATTTGTAATTTCTTTTAAACATGTCCAGTTCATTAGTGCTAATTTATTTTTTTTAGGAACTGGTATAGGTCCGATATTCTCTTGTCTCTGAGGTATGTGCGTACATACCTAGCATTTACCTAGAATTACATTTTCTGCTAATCAATATATGATAAAGATCCATCAATAAAATGATGCTGAAGAAAATGTGATGGATTATTTTCACACCTCTGTGTAGTATGCACATTCTGTTAGGTGATTGTCCACAATTATTGAATATACAGGTTATTTCAGGGTATAAACCTTAACAGCCCCTATCTCCTTTCAAGATTTTATTGACACTACTTAATCTTGGCCTGATTACTTCATCAGTTCTACTTTGAGCTTTTATTGCTCCCCAAACAGGGGAAAATTCTCTATTTTGACTGAATTTTCCTGCGTCCTGTAATAGCAAAGGATGAGCAATAATTGATTTTAATACTTTCATTCTCTCAGGTATAACTTACTATTATGTCACAACTAAAAGATTGTTTAAAACCAAATGTAGATACTTGTCATACTGTATCTAAGAAAATCTGTCTATTTTATAATACATTAGCTCAGATCCATAAACGTTAAATCCAATATCAGTTGTTCTTCACACTAACCTTTAATTTACAAATAATGGGGTCTATTTACTAAGCCTTGGATGGAGATAAAGTGTACGGAGATAAAGTACCAGACAATCAGCTCCTAACTGCCATGTCACAGGCTGGATTTGAAAAATGTAAGTTTGGAGCTGATTGGTTGGTACTTTATCTCTGTCCACTTTTCCTCCATCCAAGGCTTAGTAGATAGACCCATACCTTCCCATCTTATTTTGTTTTAAAAACAACTTAACATATAGAGGTATATTTACTAAAGTGGGAGGTTTTTTTAGAACTGGTGAAGTTGCCCATAGCAACCAATCAGATTCTATCTATTATCTTCTAGGAGCAGCTATGTAACTGTTAAGTAGAATCTGATTGGTTGCTATGAGCAACATCACCAGTTCTAAAAAGAACTCCCACCTTAGTAAATTTATCCCATAGACTTTCATTTACCACTTGAATAGTAGCAACACCTTTCAAGTTGGGCAAAAGTTCAGTTGGATTGATTCATGCTACCTTGTTAATAGCCAGCACAGTAGGAGTACTTCCAATACCTGTCCATTCCTTTGAACTATTTGAATACTGCACCAGTTTGAGATAAAAATAAAAGTATAAAGAAAGAGTAACAACAACAGAGAGTGAATAACAAAAAGGGTATCTTCTTGTCTCCCGTCCATATTACTCATTGCCATTGTTCTGTGGGCCTTCTCCAGAATCCTTCTTGCCCGTACCAAGCCATCTTCCTTCTTCAACCATCTCAGCTTCTTCACAAACTTGAGGCAAATCCATTAATTTGTAAGGAGGTTAAGGCTAAATGACTCAGTATTGTCCATACAGGAAGAATTAGATATCTTCTCTGAGTGATCTGGCGTTACCTTTTTGCAGTGGGATGCATGGATCCAAGTATCTTTTTTTAAACTTTCCAAGAGGTGGTAGATGTTAACAGAACCTGGCTCAGCCCTTTCCATCAATCTGTCAAAGAACCAGAACATGAAAAATGTCCTTATCATGACACAATCCCCTGCCTCAATATTATGGCAGGCCCTTTTTGGTACTGGAATCTGTACCATCTTCATCTCTGTCTGTTGTGCTATATGTTGTTTAATAATGTTAAAAGATATGTAACAGTCACTTCATTGCCCAATTTTAAAGTGTATGGGGTGCAATCATCACATTTGGCTTTACTCCAACCAGTGTCTCAATGGTGAAAGGTTCAGGTGAGGGCTGGGAGTGGTCCTATTACTGTACAAAACTAATAGAAAATCCCCTTGCCACTGTATGTCTATTTCATCCATAATTTGCCCAACCTGTTTGTAATAGTGCTATCAAATCTCTAAATGTTGTTACTGGCTCAACCTGTAGGGAGCAGCATATCATTTCCTTGTAATGCTGATCAGTTCGCACAATTTGATTTTTTTTCTGTGAAACGTATAACCCTATAATTTTCAATGATTTGTGGAATACCAAACCTTTTATTAACCCAATATGAACCAAGCCAAACAAGGCGTCCCCTGGGAGGTACAACATATGTCGCTTTTCAATGACACAGACAATTTCATATATTTTAAAACAGCAAGCAGACATAATAAAAACATAAGACATTTTCCTGTAAGTTGTGTAAATAAGTCAAATACAGTATATACAATTATATATAATATAATTAGGTATAAGTGAATCTGTCAAATATCTATATTATTATATTTAAACCTTTCAGTGATCCTGATGTCAGACAGTGTAACAGTCTACAACGGGGGTAAAGTAAAGAACCAAATGTTCTCACCTGATTTGTGGCTATGATCAACTCCCCCCTACTAGGGGATGATGACATTTCCTTGTTATTTATTTATCGTCAAAACATAATTTATTAATACAAAAATGACTGCAATAAACTGAATCCAGCCAAGCCATCAATAATGAAAGTTCTAGTGAGACTAGGCAATCCTAATCTTATATACACAAATACATGGGTCAGTCATAGGCGTGCGCAGGGGGGTTCCTGGTGCGCACAGGCACCCCCTAATGTCTGTAAACCCCCTCACACACCTGCTTCTGCTGCAGTATCGGCGATCGTCGAGTGTGCTCATTTCTGTCCTCCCGCCCATTGCGCCCGCCACCCCCTCCGCTCAGTCTGGCTGTCAATCATTTTTATGGTGCAGCATCACTGACGTAATCCTACTCCCAGTTCCTCTAACCTGTGGGATGTGTAGTGATGATGTCATGCCGCGTGCATGCCCGCTCATGCTCCCACCCACGCTCTCTCTCTCCTCATCATGTGCCAACGCCACAGAATACAGCATTCCTCTTGGAGCAGGACAAGTTCAAATTCAATATCAATATATATTTCGAGAGATTAGTATATAATCTATGGTAATAAAATATACAAATTGAACATATATGAAACAGATTTTATATATATATATATATATATATCAGTGCATCAATTCTCTATATTATTTAGTTTGCATTGAGTGCCAATATGTGGTGGTAGACACGCCTGATAGGTGGTGCTAGACATGCCCATTAGGTGGTGTTAGACATGCCCACTAGGTGGTGCTAAACACGCCCTTCTAATCGTGCACCCCCTAATAAAATGTCCTGCGCACGCCTATGGGGTCAGTATGAGGATACAATGATCACAGGATAGGTTTAGTTCTTAACATTAACTCTTCATAGACCTTCCGGCTCACTATTCTTCACCAAGAAACATACAGGCACAGCAAACTCGATATCAATTAGTAGATGGCAGTAAAAGACAACTTAGAAAAATAGATTTTCCTTCTCTTCACTGAAAACTCAGGATAGCAAAATTAGAACACTGCGCTTCTTCTTGAACATCCTTTTTTTTAAAAAACAACAACTTATATATTAGTTTAATTAATAGAAACAGTTCCTTATTCTTATAGAGTTTGACAGACCTTGTAATTTAATTGAATAAGAATATTTTCCCTATTCAAACATTAGTTGCTAATCCTACTCAACTAAATAACTTATTAATTGTATCAACCATAATGATTATATTAACTAATCATTCGTCTTTATTCTTTGGTCTAATAATATAAAGAATTAATATATATGAGACGTGTGTGGTAAAATAAGATATTCAATCTTTGTGCCCATCAATCATTATACAATGGTAGGAATTTTAGTTATAACTGCTTGTCACTAGAAATGAGCGGGTTCGGTTCTCGGAGAACCGAACCCTACCGGACATCACGTTCGAGCCCAGATCACATCCAGAGCCCAGATCCGAGTCCGGGTTGGGTTTTCCCGCCAGACTCGGAAACCAGAACGAGGCAAAATGTCATCATCCCGCTGTCATATTCTCATGGGTTTTGAATTCCATATAAGGAGCCGCGCGTCGCCGCCATTTTCACTCCAGTCCTGGAGAGTGTAGCGAGAGGACGTGTCTCCTCAGTGTCTGTGCGGGAAAGTGGTGTGGCACGTGGGGTGGCGACCTGCTCTTATGTGTCATTCCAGTGCTGTCTTGTGCTGCATCAGTCCAGTGGTGGTGTCTTATGCTGCATTGGTCCAGTCACAGTTGTGGTGTCCTGTGCTTAAGTCCAGTGCAGTGGTACTGTGTTGTGCTGCATCAGTCCAGTGGTGGAATCCTGTTCTGCCATAAGTCCAGTGGTGGTGTCCTGTGTTGCCAAAAGTCCAGTGCTGCTGCTGTATAAGTCCAGTCCAGTGTTGTGCTGCATCAGTCCAGTGGTGGTGTCCTGTGCTGCCATAAGTCCAGTGGTGGTGTACTGTGCTGCCATAAATCCAGTGGTGCTGCTGTATAAATCCAGGGGTACTGCCGTATAAGTCCAGTCCAGTGGTGCAGCCGTATAAGTTCAGGGGTACTGCCGTATAAGTCCAGGGGTACTGCCATATAAGTCCAGTGGTACTGCCGTATAAGTCCAGGGGTACTGCCGTATAAGTCCAGTCCACTGGTGCAGCCGTATAAGTCCAGGGGAATTGCTGTATAAGTCAAGGGGTACTGCCGAATAAGTCCAGGAGTAATGCTGTATAAGTCCAAGAGTAATGCCGTATATGTTATGGGGTACTGCCATTTAAGTCCAGGGGTAATGCCGTATAAGTCCAGTCCAGTGGTACAGCTATATAAGTTCAGGGGTACTGCCGTATAAGTCCAAGGGTACTGCCGTATAAGTCCGGAGGTACTGCCGTATAAGTCCAGGGGTACTGCCGTATAAGTCCAGTCATGGTGTACTGCCATATAAGTCATGGGGTACTGTCGTGTAAGTTTAGGGTTACTGCAGTATAAGTTCAGGGGTACTGCTGTATAAGTCCAGTCCAGTGGTGCAGCCGTATAAGTTATGGGATACTGCCGTATCAGTCCAGGGGTACTGCCGTATAAGTCCAGGGGTACTGCTGTATAAGTTATGGGGAACTGCCATAAAAGTCTAGGGGTACTGCCATATAAGTCCAGTGGTACTGCCGTATAAGTCCAGTCCAGTGGTGGAGCGGTATAAGTTCAGGGGTACTGCAGTATAAGTCCAGGGATACTGCCGTATAAGTTCAGGGGTACTGCCGTCCACCAATATTGTGCGTGCATTACATCTGGGCAAATTCCAGCATGTCCCATGTTTTGCACATACAATTAATTTGGTGGTGCAAAATTTTTTGAAAAATGACAGGGCCATGCAGGAGATGCTGTTGGTGGCCCGAAAAATTGCAGGCCACTTTCGACATTCAGCCACTGCGTGCCACTCCTAGATGGGCCAGGTGTTTATGCCGCTTAGCTTAGCCATCCAGCTACCTCATTGCATCTCTTTTTCTTCTTTGCATGATGTGCTGTTTGGGGCCTATTTCTCTAGCATCCATTAGAGATTAGAGATGTGCACTTGAAATTTTTCGGGTTTTGGGTTTTGGTTTTGGGTTCGGTTCCGCGGACGTGTTTTGGGTTCGACCGCGTTTTGGCAAAACCTCACCGAATTTTTTTTGTCGGATTCGGGTGTGTTTTGGATTCGGGTGTTTTTTTCAAAAAACACTAAAAAACAGCTAAAATCATAGAATTTGGGGGTCATTTTGATCCCAAAGTATTATTAACCTCAAAAACCATAATTTCCACTCATTTTCAGTCTATTCTGAATACCTCACACCTCACAATATTATTTTTAGTCCTAAAATTTGCACCGAGGTCGCTGGATGACTAAGCTAAGCGACCCTAGTGGCCGACACAAACACCGGGCCCATCTAGGAGTGGCACTGCAGTGTCACGCAGGATGGCCCTTCCAAAAAACACTCCCCAAACAGCACATGACGCAAAGAAAAAAAGAGGCGCAATGAGGTAGCTGTGTGAGTAAGATAAGCGACCCTAGTGGCCGACACAAACACCGGGCCCATCTAGGAGTGGCACTGCAGTGTCACGCAGGATGGCCCTTCCAAAAAACACTCCCCAAACAGCACATGACGCAAAGAAAAATTAAAGAAAAAAGAGGTGCAAGATGGAATTGTCCTTGGGCCCTCCCACCCACCCTTATGTTGTATAAACAGGACATGCACACTTTAACCAACCCATCATTTCAGTGACAGGGTCTGCCACACGACTGTGACTGAAATGACGGGTTGGTTTGGACCCCCACCAAAAAAGAAGCAATTAATCTCTCCTTGCACAAACTGGCTCTACAGAGGCAAGATGTCCACCTCATCATCATCCTCCGATATATCACCGTGTACATCCCCCTCCTCACAGATTATCAATTCGTCCCCACTGGAATCCACCATCTCAGCTCCCTGTGTACTTTGTGGAGGCAATTGCTGCTGGTCAATGTCTCCACGGAGGAATTGATTATAATTCATTTTAATGAACATCATCTTCTCCACATTTTCTGGAAGTAACCTCGTACGCCGATTGCTGACAAGGTGAGCGGCGGCACTAAACACTCTTTCGGAGTACACACTTGTGGGAGGGCAACTTAGGTAGAATAAAGCCAGTTTGTGCAAGGGCCTCCAAATTGCCTCTTTTTCCTGCCAGTATAAGTACGGACTGTGTGACGTGCCTACTTGGATGCGGTCACTCATATAATCCTCCACCATTCTTTCAATGGGGAGAGAATCATATGCAGTGACAGTAGACGACATGTCCGTAATCGTTGACAGGTCCTTCAGTCCGGACCAGATGTCAGCATCAGCAGTCGCTCCAGACTGCCCTGCATCACCGCCAGCGGGTGGGCTCGGAATTCTGAGCCTTTTCCTCGCACCCCCAGTTGCGGGAGAATGTGAAGGAGGAGATGTTGACAGGTCGCGTTCCGCTTGACTTGACAATTTTCTCACCAGCAGGTCTTTGAACCCCAGCAGACTTGTGTCTGCCAGAAAGAGAGATCCAAGGTAGGTTTTAAATCTAGGATCGAGCACGGTGGCCAAAATGTAGTGCTCTGATTTCAACAGATTGACCACCCGTGAATCCTTGTTAAGCGAATTAAGGGCTCCATCCACAAGTCCCACATGCCTAGCGGAATCGCTCCGTGTTAGCTCCTCCTTCAATGTCTCCAGCTTCTTCTGCAAAAGCCTGATGAGGGGAATGACCTGACTCAGGCTGGCAGTGTCTGAACTGACTTCACGTGTGGCAAGTTCAAAGGGCAGCAGAACCTTGCACAACGTTGAAATCATTCTCCACTGCGCTTGAGACAGGTGCATTCCACCTCCTATATCGTGCTGAATTGTATAGGCTTGAATGGCCTTTTGCTGCTCCTCCAACCTCTGAAGCATATATAGGGTTGAATTCCACCTCGTTACCACTTCTTGCTTCAGATGATGGCAGGGCAGGTTCAGGCGTTTTTGGTGTTGCTCCAGTCTTCTGTACGTGGTGCCTGTATGCCGAAAGTGTCCCGCAATTCTTCTGGCCACCGACAGCATCTCTTGCACGCCCCTGTCGTTTTTTTAAAAATTCTGCACCACCAAATTCAAGGTATGTGCAAAACATGGGACGTGCTGGAATTTGCCCAGATTTAATGCACACACAATATTGCTGGCGTTGTCCGATGCCACAAATCCACAGGAGAGTCCAATTGGGGTAAGCCATTCCGCGATGATCTTCCTCAGTTGCCGTAAGAGGTTTTCAGCTGTGTGCGTATTCTGGAAACCGGTGATACAAAGCGTAGCCTGCCTAGGAAAGAGTTGGCGTTTGCGAGATGCTGCTACTGGTGCCGTCGCTGCTGTTCTTGCGGCAGGAGTCCATACATCTACCCAGTGGGCTGTCACAGTCATATAGTCCTGACCCTGCCCTGCTCCACTTGTCCACATGTCCGTGGTTAAGTGGACATTGGGTACAGCTGCATTTTTTAGGACACTGGTGACTCTTTTTCTGAGGTCTGTGTACATTTTCGGTATCGCCTGCCTAGAGAAATGGAACCTAGATGGTATTTGGTACCGGGGACACAGTACCTCCAACAAGTCTCTAGTTGGCTCTGCAGTAATGATGGATACCGGAACCACGTTTCTCACCACCCAGGATGCCAAGGCCTCAGTTATCCGCTTTGAAGCAGGATGACTGCTGTGATATTTCATCTTCCTCGCAAAGGACTGTTGGACAGTCAATTGCTTGGTGGAAGTAGTAAAAGTGGTCTTACGATTTCCCCTCTGGGATGACCATCGACTCCCAGCAGCAACAACAGCAGCGCCAGCAGCAGTAGGCGTTACACGCAAGGATGCATCGGAGGAATCCCAGGCAGGAGAGGAATCGTCAGAATTGCCAGTGACATGGCCTGCAGGACTATTGGCATTCCTGGGGAAGGAGGAAATTGACACTGAGGGAGTTGCTGGGGTGGTTTGCATGAGCTTGGTTACAAGAGGAAGGGATTTACTGGTCAGTGGACTGCTTCCGCTGTCGCCCAAAGTTTTTGAACTTGTCACTGACTTATTATGAATGCGCTGCAGGTGACGTATAAGGGAGGATGTTCCGAGGTGGTTAACGTCCTTACCCCTACTTATTACAGCTTGACAAAGGCAACACACGGCTTGACAAATGTTGTCCGCATTTCTGTTGAAATACTTCCACACCGAAGAGCTGATTTTTTTGGTATTTTCACCAGGCATGTCAACGGCCATATTCCTCCCACGGACAACAGGTGTCTCCCCGGGTGCCTGACTTAAACAAACCACCTCACCATCAGAATCCTCCTTGTCAATTTCCTCCCCAGCGCCAGCAACACCCATATCCTCCTCATCCTGGTGTACTTCAACACTGACATCTTCAATCTGACTATCAGGAACTGGACTGCGGGTGCTCCTTCCAGCACTTGCAGGGGGCGTGCAAATGGTGGAAGGCGCATGCTCTTCACGTCCAGTGTTGGGAAGGTCAGGCATCGCAACCGACACAATTGGACTCTCCTTGTGGATTTGGGATTTCGAAGAACGCACAGTTCTTTGCGGTGCTTTTGCCAGCTTGAGTCTTTTCATTTTTCTAGCGAGAGGCTGAGTGCTTCCATCCTCATGTGAAGCTGAACCACTAGCCATGAACATAGGCCAGGGCCTCAGCCGTTCCTTGCCACTCCGTATGGTAAATGGCATATTGGCAAGTTTACGCTTCTCCTCCGACAATTTTATTTTAGATTTTGGAGTCCTTTTTTTACTGATATTTGGTGTTTTGGATTTTACATGCTCTGTACTATGACATTGGGCCTCGGCCTTGGCAGACGACGTTGCTGGCATTTCATCGTCTCGGCCATGACTAGTGGCAGCAGCTTCAGCACGAGGTGGAAGTGGATCTTGATCTTTCCCTAATTTTGGAACCTCAACATTTTTGTTCTCCATATTTTAATAGGCACAACTAAAAGGCACCTCAGGTAAACAATGGAGATGGATGGATACTAGTATACTTATGGATGGACGAGCGACTGCCGACACAGAGGTAGCTACAGCCGTGGACTACCGTACTGTGTCTGCTGCTAATATAGACTGGATGATAATGAGATGAAATCAATATATATATATATATATATATATATATATATATATAATATCACTAGTACTGCAGCCGGACAGGTATATATATTTATTATGTAATGACTGATGACGGACCTGCTGGACACTGTCAGCTCAGCAGCACCGCAGACTGCTACAGTAAGCTACTATAGTAGTATGTATAAAGAAGAAAAAAAAAAAACCACGGGTAGGTGGTATACAATTATGGATGGACGAGCGACTGCCGACACAGAGGTAGCTACAGCCGTGGACTACCGTACTGTGTCTGCTGCTAATATAGACTGGATGATAATGAGATGAAATCAATATATATATATATAATATCACACTAGTACTGCAGCCGGACAGGTAGATATATTTATTATGCAATGACTGATGACGGACCTGCTGGACACTGTCAGCTCAGCAGCACCGCAGACTGCTACAGTAAGCTACTATAGTAGTATGTATAAAGAAAAAAAAAAACCACGGGTAGGTGGTATACAATTATGGATGGACGAGCGACTGCCGACACAGAGGTAGCTACAGCCGTGGACTACCGTACTGTGTCTGCTGCTAATATAGACTGGATGATAATGAGATGAAATCAATATATATATATAATATCACACTAGTACTGCAGCCGGACAGGTAGATATATTTATTATGTAATGACTGATGACGGACCTGCTGGACACTGTCAGCTCAGCAGCACCGCAGACTGCTACAGTAAGCTACTATAGTAGTATGTATAAAGAAGAAAGAAAAAAAAAAACCACGGGTAGGTGGTATACAATTATGGATGGACGAGCGACTGCCGACACAGAGGTAGCTACAGCCGTGGACTACTGTACTGTGTCTGCTGCTAATATAGACTGGATGATAATGAGATGAAATCAATATATATATATATATAATATCACACTAGTACTGCAGCCGGACAGGTAGATATATTTATTATGTAATGACTGATGACGGACCTGCTGGACACTGTCAGCTCAGCAACACCGCAGACTGCTACAGTAAGCTACTATAGTAGTATGTATAAAGAAGAAAGAAAAAAAAACCACGGGTAGGTGGTATACAATTATGGATGGACGAGCGACTGCCGACACAGAGGTAGCTACAGCCGTGGACTACCGTACTGTGTCTGCTGCTATATAGACTGGATGATAATGAGATGAAATCAATATATATATATATATAATATCACACTAGTACTGCAGCCGGACAGGTAGATATATTTATTATGTAATGACTGATGACGGACCTGCTGGACACTGTCAGCTCAGCAGCACCGCAGACTGCTACAGTAAGCTACTATAGTAGTATGTATAAAGAAGAAAGAAAAAAAAAAAAAACACGGGTAGGTGGTATACAATTATGGATGGACGAGCGACTGCCGACACAGAGGTAGCTACAGCCGTGGACTACCGTACTGTGTCTGCTGCTAATATAGACTGGATGATAATGAGATGAAATCAATATATATATATATATATATATATATAATATCACTAGTACTGCAGCCGGACAGGTATATATATTTATTATGTAATGACTGATGACGGACCTGCTGGACACTGTCAGCTCAGCAGCACCGCAGACTGCTACAGTAAGCTACTATAGTAGTATGTATAAAGAAGAAGAAAGAAAAAAAAAAAAACGGGTAGGTGGTATACAATATTATATATATATTATATACAATTATATATATATATATATATATATTAAACTGGTGGTGATTATTAAACTGGTGGTCAGGTCACTGGTCACACTATCAGCAACTTGCAAGTAGTACTCCTAAGCAGACAATCACAATATATATTATACTGGTGGTCAGTGTGGTCACAATGGCAGTGTGGCACTCTGGCAGCAAAAGTGTGCACTGTACGTTATATGTACTCCTGAGTCCTGCTCTCAGACTCTAACTGCTCCCCACTGTCAGTGTCTCCCCTACAAGTCAGATATACATTATACAGTCACACTATCTATCTATCACTTCAGCAAGTAGTAGTACTCCTCCTAATGCTCCCCAAAATTACTACTGTGTCTCTCTCTACTCTAGTCTCACTCTCTTCTCTATAAACGGAGAGGACGCCAGCCACGTTCTCTCCCTATGAATCTCAATGCACGTGTGAAAATGGCGGCGACGCGCGGCTCCTTATATAGAATCCGAGTCTCGCGATAGAATCCGAGCCTCGCGAGAATCCGACAGCGGGATGATGACGTTCGGGCGCGCTCGGGTTAACCGAGCAAGGCGGGAAGATCCGAGTCGCTCGGACCCGTGTAAAAAAACCTGAAGTTCGGGCGGGTTCGGATTCCGAGGAACCGAACCCGCTCATCTCTATTAGAGATATTGGGGACAGATGGGTATGATGGGTAAAGACGGGTCCAAAGAAGCCAGTGCACTTTAAATTTCTTCAACTGGGTGTGTTGGCTCCTCCCCTCTATGCCTCCTCCTACAGCTTAGTTTAGAAAAAAGTGCACTCAGGAGAGGATGCACACTCTGCAAGCTCCAGAGTTTTTCTTCAATTTCTTTTTAAAACTTTTTTTCTTTTGGTATGCTGTTTGGTAGAGATGAGCGGGTTCGGTTCCTCGGAATCCGAACCCCCCTGAACTTCAGCCTTTTTACACGGGTCCGAGGCAGACTCGGATCTTCCCGCCTTGCTCGGCTAACCCGAGCGCGCCCGAACGTCATCATCCCGCTATCGGATTCTCGCGAAGCTCGTATTCTATCGCGAGACTCGGATTCTATATAAGGAGCCGCGCGTCGCCGCCATTTTCACACGTGCATTGAGATTGATAGGGAGAGGACGTGGCTGGCGTCCTCTCCGTTTAGATAGAGAGTGAGACACTTGATTTACTAGTAATTTAATTTTAGTAATTTTGGGGAGCATTAGGAGTACTCAGAGAGTGCAGAGTTTTGCTGATAGTTATACTAGTGACCACCAGTTTTATTTATTATTTAAAATCCATTCTCTGCCTGAAAAAAAACGATACACAGTCACATACCATATCTGTGCTCAGCCTCAGTGTGCTGCATGATAATATCATCTATGTATATCTGACAGTGCTGAGTGCTCACTGCTCACACAGCTTAATTGTGGGGGAGACTGGGGAGCAGTTATAGCAGGAGTACATAACAGTGCACACTTTTGCTGCCAGTGTGACTGACCAGTGACCACTAGTATATTGTCTGCCTGAAAAAGTTAAACACTCGTGTGGTGTTTTTTTTTTTTATTCTATAAACGCATTCTGCTGACAGACAGTGTCCAGCAGGTCCGTCATTCATTATATTATAATATATACCTGCAGTAGTGATATATATATATTTTTTATATCATTATCATCCAGTCTATACTAGCAGACGCAGTACGGTAGTCCACGGCTGTAGCTACCTCTGTGTCGGCAGTGCTCGTCCATAATTGTATACCTACATGTGGTGGGTTTTTTTTTTCTATCTTCTTCATACTAGTAGTTTAGGAGTCTGCTGCTGACAGTGTCCAGCAGGTCCGTCATTATATAATATATACCTGTCCTGCAGTAGTGATATATATATATTTTTTATATCATTATCATCCAGTCTATACTAGCAGACGCAGTACGGTAGTCCACGGCTGTAGCTACCTCTGTGTCGGCAGTGCTCGTCCATAATTGTATACCTACCTGTGGTGGGTTTTTTTTTTCTATCTTCTTCATACTAGTAGTTTAGGAGTCTGCTGCTGACAGTGTCCAGCAGGTCCGTCATTATATAATATATACCTGTCCTTCAGTAGTGATATATATATATTTTTTATATCATTATCATCCAGTCTATACTAGCAGACGCAGTACGGTAGTCCACGGCTGTAGCTACCTCTGTGTCGGCAGTGCTCGTCCATAATTGTATACCTACCTGTGGTGGGTTTTTTTTTTTTCTATCTTCTTCATACTAGTAGTTTAGGAGTCTGCTGCTGACAGTGTCCAGCAGGTCCGTCATTATATAATATATACCTGTCCTGCAGTAGTGATATATATATATATATATTTTTTATATCATTATCATCCAGTCTATACTAGCAGACGCAGTACGGTAGTCCAAGGCTGTAGCTACCTCTGTGTCGGCAGTCACTCGTCATCCATAAGTATACTAGTATCCATCCATCTCCATTGTTTACCTGAGGTGCCTTTTAGTTGTGCCTATTAAAATATGGAGAACAAAAATGTTGAGGTTCCAAAAATAGGGAAAGATCAAGATCGACTTCCACCTCGTGCTGAAGCTGCTGCCACTAGTCATGGCCGAGACGATGAAATGCCATCAACGTCGTCTGCCAAGGCCGATGCCCAATGTCAAAGTACAGAGCATGTAAAATCCAAAACACCAAATATCAGTAAAAAAAGGACTCAAAAATCTAAAATAAAATCGTTGGAGAAGCGTAAACTTGCCAATATGCCATTTACCACACGGAGTGGCAAGGAACGGCTGAGGCCCTGGCCTATGTTCATGGCTAGTGGTTCAGCTTCACATGAGGATGGAAGCACTCAGCCTCTCGCTAGAAAAATGAAAAGACTTAAGCTGGCAAAAGCACAGCAAAGAACTGTGCGTTCTTCGAAATCACAAATCCACAAGGAGAGTCCATTTGTGTCAGTTGCGATGCCTGACCTTCCCAACACTGGACGTGAAGAGCATGCGCCTTCCACCATTTGCACGCCCCCTGCAAGTGCTGGAAGGAGCACCCGCAGTCCAGTTCCTGATAGTCAGATTGAAGATGTCAGTGTTGAAGTACACCAGGATCAGGATATGGGTGTTGCTGGCGCTGGGGAGGAAATTGACCAGGAGGATTCTGATGGTGAGGTGGTTTGTTTAAGTCAGGCACCCGGGGAGACACCTGTTGTCCGTGGGAGGAATATGGCCATTGACATGCCTGGTGAAAATACCAAAAAAATCAGCTCTTCGGTGTGGAAGTATTTCAACAGAAATGCGGACAACATTTGTCAAGCCGTGTGTTGCCTTTGTCAAGCTGTAATAAGTAGGGGTAAGGACGTTAACCACCTCGGAACATCCTCCCTTATACGTCACCTGCAGCGCATTCATAATAAGTCAGTGACAAGTTCAAAAACTTTGGGCGACAGCGGAAGCAGTCCACTGACCAGTAAATCCCTTCCTCTTGTAACCAAGCTCACGCAAACCACCCCACCAACTCCCTCAGTGTCAATTTCCTCCTTCCCCAGGAATGCCAATAGTCCTGCAGGCCATGTCACTGGCAATTCTGACGAGTCCTCTCCTGCCTGAGATTCCTCCGATGCATCCTTGCGTGTAACGCCTACTGCTGCTGGCGCTGCTGTTGTTGCTGCTGGGAGTCGATGGTCATCCCAGAGGGGAAGTCGTAAGACCACTTTTACTACTTCCACCAAGCAATTGACTGTCCAACAGTCCTTTGCGAGGAAGATGAAATATCACAGCAGTCATCCTGCTGCAAAGCGGATAACTGAGGCCTTGGCATCCTGGGCGGTGAGAAACGTGGTTCCGGTATCCATCATTACTGCAGAACCAACTATAGACTTGTTTGAGGTACTGTGTCCCCGGTACCAAATACCATCTAGGTTCCATTTCTCTAGGCAGGCGATACCGAAAATGTACACAGACCTCAGAAAAAGACTCACCAGTGTCCTAAAAAATGCAGTTGTACCCAATGTCCACTTAACCACGGACATGTGGACAAGTGGAGCAGGGCAGACTGAGGACTATATGACTGTGACAGCCCACTGGGTAGATGTATGGACTCCCGCCGCAAGAACAGCAGCGGCTGCACCAGTAGCAGCATCTCGCAAACGCCAACTCTTTCCTAGGCAGGCTACGCTTTGTATCACCGCTTTCCAGAATACGCACACAGCTAAAAACCTCTTACGGCAACTGAGGAAGATCATCGCAGAATGGCTTACCCCAATTGGACTCTCCTGTGGATTTGTGGCATCGGACAACGCCAGCAATATTGTGTGTGCATTAAATATGGGCAAATTCCAGCACGTCCCATGTTTTGCACATACCTTGAATTTGGTGGTGCAGAATTATTTAAAAAACGAGAGGGGCGTGCAAGAGATGCTGTCGGTGGCCAGAAGAATTGCGGGACACTTTCGGCGTACAGGCACCACGTACAGAAGACTGGAGCAACACCAAAAACGCCTGAACCTGCCCTGCCATCATCTGAAGCAAGAAGTGGTAACGAGGTGGAATTCAACCCTCTATATGCTTCAGAGGTTGGAGGAGCAGCAAAAGGCCATTCAAGCCTATACAACTGAGCACGATATAGGAGGTGGAATGCACCTGTCTCAAGCGCAGTGGAGAATGATTTCAACGTTGTGCAAGGTTCTGCTGCCCTTTTGAACTTGCCACACGTGAAGTCAGTTCAGACACTGCCAGCCTGAGTCAGGTCATTCCCCTCATCAGGCTTTTGCAGAAGAAGCTGGAGACATTGAAGGAGGAGCTAACACAGAGCGATTCCGCTAGGCATGTGGGACTTGTGGATGGAGCCCTTAATTCGCTTAACAAGGATTCACGGGTGGTCAATCTGTTGAAATCAGAGCACTACATTTTGGCCACCGTGCTCGATCCTAGATTTAAAACCTACGTTGTATCTCTCTTTCCGGCAGACACAAGTCTGCAGGGGTTCAAAGAACTGCTGGTGAGAAAATTGTCAAGTCAAGCGGAACGCGACCTGTCAACATCTCCTCCTTCACATTCTCCCGCAACTGGGGGTGCGAGGAAAAGGCTCAGAATTCCGAGCCCACCCGCTGGCGGTGATGCAGGGCAGTCTGGAGCGACTGCTGATGCTGACATCTGGTCCGGACTGAAGGACCTGCCAACGATTACGGACATGTCGTCTACTGTCACTGCATATGATTCTCTCCCCATTGAAAGAATGGTGGAGGATTATATGAGTGACCGCATCCAAGTAGGCACGTCAGACAGTCCGTACGTATACTGGCAGGAAAAAGAGGCAATTTGGAGGCCCTTGCAGAAACTGGCTTTATTCTACCTAAGTTGCCCTCCCACAAGTGTGTACTCCGAAAGAGTGTTTAGTGCCGCCGCTCACCTTGTCAGCAATCGGCGTACGAGGTTACTTCCAGAAAATGTGGAGAAGATGATGTTCATTAAAATGAATTATAATCAATTCCTCCATGGAGACATTCACCAGCAGCAATTGCCTCCACAAAGTACACAGGGAGCTGTGATGGTGGATTCCAGTGGGGACGAATTGATAATCTGTGAGGAGGGGGATGTACACGGTGATGAATCGGAGGATGATGATGAGGTGGACATCTTGCCTCTGTAGAGCCAGTTTGTGCAAGGAGAGATTAATTGCTTCTTTTTTGGTGGGGGTCCAAACCAACCCGTCATTTCAGTCACAGTCGTGTGGCAGACCCTGTCACTGAAATGATGGGTTGGTTAAAGTGTGCATGTCCTGTTTATACAACATAAGGGTGGGTGGGAGGGCCCAAGGACAATTCCATCTTGCACCTCTTTTTTCTTTCATTTTTCTTTGCGTCATGTGCTGTTTGGGGAGTGTTTTTTGGAAGGGCCAGCCTGCGTGACACTGCAGTGCCACTCCTAGATGGGCCAGGTGTTTGTGTCGGCCACTAGGGTCGCTTAGCTTACTCACACAGCTACCTCATTGCGCCTCTTTTTTTCTTTGTGTCATGTGCTGTTTGGGGAGTGTTTTTTGGAAGGGCCAGCCTGCGTGACACTGCAGTGCCACTCCTAGATGGGCCAGGTGTTTGTGTCGGCCACTAGGGTCGCTTAGCTTACTCACACAGCTACCTCATTGCGCCTCTTTTTTTCTTTGGGTCATGTGCTGTTTGGGGAGTATTTTTTGGAAGGGCCATCCTGCCTGACACTGCAGTGCCACTCCTAGATGGGCCAGGTGTTTGTGTCGGCCACTTGGGTCGCTGAGCTTAGTCACACAGCTACCTCATTGCGCCTCTTTTTTTCTTTGCGTCATGTGCTGTTTGGGGAGTGTTTTTTTGAAGGGCCATCCTGCGTGACACTGCAGTGCCACTCCTAGATGGGCCAGGTGTTTGTGTCGGCCACTAGGGTCGCTTAGCTTACTCACACAGCTACCTCATTGCACCTCTTTTTTTCTTTGCGTTATGTGCTGTTTGGGGAGTGTTTTTTTGAAGGGCCATCCTGCGTGACACTGCAGTGCCACTCCTAGATGGGCCAGGTGTTTGTGTCGGCCACTAGGGTCGCTGAGCTTACTCACACAGCTACCTCATTGCGCCTCTTTTTTTCTTTGCGTCATGTGCTGTTTGGGGAGTGTTTTTTGGAAGGGCCATCCTGCCTGACAATGCAGTGCCACTCCTAGATGGGCCAGGTGTTTGTGTCGGCCACTAGGGTCGCTGAGCTTAGTCACACAGCTACCTCATTGCGCCTCTTTTTTTTCTTCTTTGCGTCATGTGCTGTTTGGGGAGTATTTTTTGGAAGGGCCATCCTGCCTGACACTGCAGTGCCACTCCTAGATGGGCCAGGTGTTTGTGTCGGCCACTTGGGTCGCTGAGCTTAGTCACACAGCTACCTCATTGCGCCTCTTTTTTTCTTTGCGTCATGTGCTGTTTGGGGAGTGTTTTTTGGAAGGGCCATCCTGCGTGACACTGCAGTGCCACTCCTAGATGGGCCAGGTGTTTGTGTCGGCCACTAGGGTCGCTGAGCTTACTCACACAGCTACCTCATTGCGCCTCTTTTTTTCTTTGCGTCATGTGCTGTTTGGGGAGTGTTTTTTGGAAGGGCCATCCTGCCTGACACTGCAGTGCCACTCCTAGATGGGCCAGGTGTTTGTGTCGGCCACTTGGGTCGCTGAGCTTAGTCACACAGCTACCTCATTGCGCCTCTTTTTTTCTTTGCGTCATGTGCTGTTTGGGGAGTGTTTTTTGGAAGGGCCATCCTGCGTGACACTGCAGTGCCACTCCTAGATGGGCCAGGTGTTTGTGTCGGCCACTTGGGTCGCTGAGCTTAGTCATCCAGCGACCTCGGTGCAAATTTTAGGACTAAAAATAATATTGTGAGGTGTGAGGTGTTCAGAATAGACTGAAAATGAGTGGAAATTATGGTTATTGAGGTTAATAATACTTTGGGATCAAAATGACCCCCAAATTCTATGATTTAAGCTGTTTTTTAGGGTTTTTTGAAAAAAACACCCGAATCCAAAACACACCCGAATCCGATAAAAAAAATTCGGTGAGGTTTTGCCAAAACGCGTTCGAACCCAAAACACGGCCGCGGAACCGAACCCAAAACCAAAACACAAAACCCGAAAAATTTCCGGTGCACATCTCTACTGTTTGGGCAACAGCATACCTGCACCGTGGGAGTTAGGGGGGGGAGGACGGTTACCGGCCTCTTGAGGTGCAGAGCCGCTTCCCCGCTGCAGGACCACCGTCCTGAGGGGCTGTTTGTTCAGTTGGGCATGGCGCCTTGGCTGTCGCAGCCACAGCATGCCGCACACCCCTAATGCTGCCTGAAGGTGATCATCGGTGGTGAGTACCACCTGGGGGCCCCGCAAGGGGGTCCCCCGGTTTAACTGCGACTGAAAGCGCGGGTGTGGCGTATGGGTCCCTCCTGGGGGGGATTCGCTATAGCCCCTGCGTGAGACTGGCTAAATATAGTAAACCAAGCATTTATGTGAGGTTGTACATATTGGGAGACATGGTCAGTATAAATATACAGAAGCAGCACCAGTGCCATGGCGGGGGGCGGAGCTACACGAGAGCGGGCTCAGCAGCATTTTGGCGCCTTCCTCTGCATAGCAGCAGCAGCAGCCTCCACAGCTCCTCCAAACAGTCCCTGGATCGCTGGTACCGGGTGAAGTGGGGGAGAGCTGCTATACTAGTGCACTATAACATCCCTCTGAGGGATTTTATCATATTACAGTCTCACTGTGTTTACACATAAAAATGCTGACAACCTCACTGGGGCTGTGCAGCGCTGGATGCGTTGGGGTCCTCTCTCCTGTATCTCTTCTCACATGCAATAGGGCAGGCTTGCAATATATCAATATCAGGCTGTGTTGTATGTGTATTATACCTGTTTTTCTTATTCACAATGGTAAAACAGAAGTCATGCAGTGCATGTAATGCTAGATTCTCTCCTAGTTCATCTGGCTCAATATCATGCGGGCAGTGTAGTCAGCAATCTCAGAATGCTAATTTCAATGTGGGGGAGAGTCCAGAGCCCTCCTGGTTGGGGGATATCAAAAATATGATGTCTGATATGTCATCTCAGCTCACTGCAAATGCAAATAAGATTCAGGAACTGCAACAAGCAGTGGTATGTCTAGCTGCTCAACATCCCCCTCTGTCTACTACAGGTGCACAAAAACGTGATCTACCTGCACTCCTAACACATACTGATGATGATATACAGGATGATGGGGATGATGTGGACCTCATAAGTGAGGATTCCACCCCTACCAAGGTTATTGAACCCCTCATATTGGCTATTAGGGATGTGTTAAAGCTCCCCCTGGTGGATGCTACTACTCAGTCAGTAGTCATTTGTCCTCCCACAAGACAAACTGACAGTCACATTTCCTGATTCCAAGGAATTGGATGACTTAAAATAGCTTGGAGGACTTCAGATAAGAAATATCAGGTGTCAAAACGGTTTTTGCATACGTTCCCCTTTGCCCCTGAAGGCAGGAAATTCTGGGAGGAGTCTCCAGCAGTAGAAGTCTCAGTCTCTCGTCTTTGTAAATAGGTAGTACTCCCTGCTCTGGGCTCCTTTACGGTAAAGGACCCAGCAGATAGGAAAATTGAGACCACTCTGAAATCTATTACATGTTGCTCAAAGGCCGGTCATTGCACGTTGCTGGATGACACATGCAATTCATTCCTGAGCTAATCAAATTAAGGAAGGTCTGTCGGGTGATATAACCTTAGGTAATACTGTTACTTTCCTTAATCACATTCAGGACACGGCAAGAGTCCTCTGTGACTCCCTTAAAGAGATTGGCAATATTAATGCTAGGACCACAGCTATGGCTGTGTCTGCGCGCAGAGCCATATGGTTGCGTCAGTGGATTGCTGATGCTGACTCCAAACGTAATGTGGAATCCTTCCCTTCACAGGTGAATGGCTCTTTGGAGGTGAATTGGACGCATGGATTTCCAAAGCTACTGCTGGAAAATCCACATTTCTCCCTTCGGGAGCTCCGTCTGCTAGATGTACCTACCCGGAACCATCTACTCAGTGCTTTCGGTCCTCCAGATTTCAATCTAGGGCCAGAGGGGCCTCCAACGTAGCTAGAGGCTCCAGAGGTAAACCTAAGAAACCAGCCATTGTCAGATCTCAGGACCAGAACACCAGTTCTGCTTCCGCAAAGACTTCAGCATGACGGTGCCCCCCCCCCCCCTCCAAGGGGATCTCATGGTTGGAGCTCAGGTACATCACTATAGCTACATCTGGCGCAGTTCCTGCCAAGATACTTGGGTAAAGGACCTTATCTCTCAGGGTTACAAGCTGGAGTTCAACGGTACTCCTCTCCAACGATTTTTCAAATCAAGCTTACCAGCTTTAGAAAATATGCGTGGTACGCTACTGCTGGCCATCAACAAGTTGGTCCAATCCCAGGTCATTATTCCAGTACCCCTACTACAACAAGGACATGGTTACTACTCCAGTCTGTTCGTAGTACCAAAACCAAACGGGTCTGTGAGACCCATTCTGAATCTGAAGTCCTTGAATCCTTACCTGAAGGTTTTCAAATTCAAGATGGAATCTTTGAGAGCGGTGATTGCAGGCCTGGAACAACAGGAATTCTTTGTGTCCCTGGATATCATGGACGCTTACCTACATATCCCGACTTGGCCTCCTCATCAGGCTTATCTGAGGTTTGCCCTGCTGAACGATCACTACCAGTTTCAGGTGTTACCATTTGGCCTGTCTACAGCTCAGAGGGTGTTCACGAAGGTAATGGTGGAAATGATGTTTCAACTCAGGGTCCAGGGGGTCAATGTTATTCCATACTTGGATGATCTCCTGATAAAAGCGAGCTCCAGGCAGCTACTATTGCTCCATATTGTTAGGATTCTGTTCAGTATGTATCTGGTGTCAGCTGATCCATCTGTGTGTTCTGTTACTTTGGCTCTGTGTACATGCAGCTCAGCAGGTGCACAGGGTTTGTAATTAGAGTTAACACTCCCAGCCTGGCCTTGTTCATTGGTTAGTGTGGCTGTTAAAAACCAGCTAGCTGAGTTCTCCCACGCTGGTGATATTATACTACTTTCCTGCCTGAACGATCTGCATTGCCTGGTGTCTTAGTCCTAGCTCCTGTTCATGCTGAGAAGCCTGGTCTGCCAGTTCATGTTATCCAGCAACAACCGTTCTTGCCAGTTCATGTTCCGGGACTACCTAGCTAAGCATTATGGACTTTTACTGTGGCCTATGGATTCTCTAGCATTTATTACTTGTGTAGAGATGTGCCCTGTAGGCACATCAGCGGTGCTGACTGTGGACAGCGCTGGGGCAGCTTGTCTGCCCCCAGCGCCTGTCAGTGCGTGGCGGCGGCGGGTGTCCGGTGCAGGGATTACCCTTTTCCCTGCACCGGACCAGAGGCTGCGGAGGGCTTTGAATGTTGGCGCCCTCCGGGAGCCAATCGCGGCTCCCGGAGCGGCGGCCAGTCAGAGAGGGACGCGGCGAGCCAATCAGCGCTCGCCGCGTCATAGGCCCCGCCCCCGGCATCTGATGTCAGACGCCGGGCGGGAGCCGAAGAGGTGCAGAAGCGCGCCGAAGAGCGGGAGAGAAGCGGCCGGGACTCGGAGGAAGAAGCCCGCGCGGGTGAGCGGAGGAGACGCCGCGAGGAGAAGAAGAAGACGGCCGTGGAAAGAGGAGCTCCGGTGGCCGCTGAAGAGGCCAGAAGACGTCGGCCTGCAGGAAGGAGATGTCCAGCGGCGGCTGGACGCAGAAGAGCGGAGGCGGCGCCGCTGGCCAGGACGGGTCAGCGGCAGAAGAGGACGTTGGAGATCCCTGGAGCAGGTGAGGCCTCGGTGAGGCAACTTTCACCCCCTCCCCTTTTCCTCCCTCGACCACCATGGATGGGCATTAGGCCCGGGGGCACAATTCGGGCACTAGGCCTGTTGCGCAGATAGGAGGTTGGGGGGGGTCATCTCCATAGTCGGTGGTTTGGGCGTTAGGCCCAAGCCACCTCAACGGCGCCGTAGGCGGGCATTAGGCCCGAGGGGTGAAACAGGCACTAGGCCTGGGGGCCAAATAGGGGGCATTAGGCCCTAGTGTATTTTGGCCGATTAGGGATATGATAAGGTGACCTTGGGCACAAGGCCCAGGTCACCCAACGGGCAACAAGTTAGGTGGGCGCTAGGCCCGTGGGCGAAATCAGGCCTCCGGCCTGTGTGCAGCTAGGGGGCGCTAGGCCCAGTGAATAAGACCCCCGAGGTGAATAAAGGTGGCACTGGGCGCTAGGCCCAGGCCACCCTGAGGTATTTAGGTAGGCAGGCCTGGGGCCCACATAAGGGAAGGTACAGGAGGTGGGTAGGCCGTGCGGCGCCCACCCCCTTTCCAGCGGGAGGGATTTAAAGGGACAGCACCGTGTGATCTTGTATTCCGATATTGTGATGTATGTTGTTACCGTGCAGGGCAAAGTGTATGCGTTGTTTAAGTTGTGCATAGTTGTGTCGCACCACCCACACGAGCTAGTTTGAGGGCTCTGTTATGTAGCTAGTGTAGCGGACGCACACTAGGGTAGTTCTTGGCCCTGCACGGCTGTTTCTCTTTGCCTCCTTACAGGGACCTGTAAGTGGAGAAGATCGGAGTGCAAGACTTGTGACGGTGAGTAGCATCCGTGTACGTTTGTCCCTTGTCTGTCCCCGAGTGCCGGAGTCGGGATTGCTCACGGACGTGAGAATCCTTTTCATCACACTACGTGCGAGAGCGCGAGTGTGTGAAAGCTGGGTGGCTGAGGCTTTGTGCCAGTGATGACCTTTTACCCAACCAGTGAAGGTCGCGGTCACCCCTGGGGTATCCCCTTTTCCAGTGGAAGAAGGGTCGATACCCCCTTTAAGGTAAACTATTCTCTCCTCAGCTCGGTCGTCGGTCAGCTCCGAGAGGGAATCGCCGTGTCCGGATCCGATTGAAGATTGCCAGGTCCGTTGAAGGTTCCGGTACCTGAAGGTGAGAGAGAGCGGCGCCTGGTGAGTACCGAATCTACACCTGCACGGCAGCAGGCACCACCACACCGCAGCCGCACCTCTCACACTTGGCGTAGTCGGCAGGATCAGAGAGACCGGATTACGGACACGATGTAGAACGCCACCAAGAAGACCTCCCTGCGGATGGCTCCGGAACAGACTCACCCACGGACGCGTGCGGACCAGAGCGACTGGATGACAGTGTCTGGGGCAGACCTCCTGAAGATAGTGCAGCGGTCGGTCCAGCGTGGAAAAGAAGAGCGCCGGGAGAAGGGGCGCAAGAAGGCCGCTGTGACGCCCTGCAAGAAATGTCGGCAAACAGGGCACTTTGCCGACAAGTGTACTTGGCGAGAGACGTCCCCAAAGAAGGTGGTCCAGGAAGCGGATCGAAGACGTCAGAAGGGCCAAGCGAAGAAGGAGTCCTGGTGTTTGCTCTGCGGAAACTACGGGCATGAGCACAACAGTTGTACCTGGGACGAAGAGTTGAGCGAAGACGAGGCTGATTCCTGGTGTGAAAGCTGTGGAGATCCCCGACATCGGCTCCTGGAATGTCCATGGACGGAAGACAGGACGGACTACGAGGCCACGGTGAAGCAGATGACGGAGTCTCGTCAGCAACTTTGGAACCGGTTGGCTGCAGAGCCTGTGTGTGCGCTCTGCGAGGCGAGAGGACATGCGCTTCCCGATTGTCCGTGGAATGAAGACCGGATGATTGCGGATGGTCGTGCCCAGAGATGGGAGGAGGAAACCAGGGAAATGGAGCGGAAGACCCTGCTTGAAGTTAGTTCGCAGGTGCTCATTTCCGCTGAGCCGGAACCAACGGGTGAAGATTCCCCAGTGAAGGAGGTGGACCAGGAACCCGTCTTGGAGAAGGTGGCAGTGGCCCTCCCTTGTTGGAAGTGTCGGCGACCAGGACATGCGGCCAGTGAGTGCCCCTGGGAAGATGCCGCGGACCTACTCTGTCCCAAGAAAGTGACCCCAGTAAGGCAGAATCCTTTCCCGCATAAGGCGGAGGTGGACGACTGGGAGGTGAAGAGACCACGCTGCGAAGAAAAGCGTGAAGACCCAGTGACTGAGACGTCCAGAATCTCCCCGCGATGGAACCGTCCACGACCAGGACGTGCGGAACAGGAGTGTCCTGGGTACCAAGAGATGCCAGCGGAAACGAAGGAGTACGCTGAGGAAGTAAAGAATCCAGCGGAAGCGAAGGAGTACGCTGAGGAGGCAGAGGTGCCAGCGGAAGCGAAGCAGTACGCTGAGGAGGAAAATAATACCCCAGTCCAGATATCGGAGGAGGACTCGGACTACGGTGAGCTGTCCGCCGACGAATCCCTCCCTGAACAGATGGAGGACGACTCTGGCATCGGAAGCGCCGACGAGAGTGACTGGCAGGATCGGGTGGAGTCGTGCTCCCAGTTGAATGCCCTCCGTGAAAAGGAGGAGATAGTCCTGGAGCAAGAATACCTGCCGGAAGTGCTGAAATGGACGGACGTACAGGGAGAGGATCGTGATGCCGTGGGAGGACCCGTTCCAGAGGAAGACATAGGACCTTTGGAGATGCCCCACGAGGAAATTCGACATATGATGGCTGTTGCCCGGGAGGAAATGGATGCCCCGGAGGATTCCGCTGTTGGGTGGTGGTCAGTACCACGCCCTGAAGACAGGGACGATGTCCCAGACGATCTGGAAGGCCAAGAGTGGGGGACTGCTGTCCCCGTGGAGGAAGATTCCCCTTGGTGGCCCACGTTGAGCGACCGTGGGGAGATGCCACGTCCCCAGAGGATCCACCGATGGAGGTCAGGAGGAACGAAGAAGAGGAACCCGGAGCTGGAGGTGGAAGGATGTGGGGTCACAGCCTGTCCGGGCTGGACCCTTGAACACAACCTCGCCGGAGGGACCTCGGAATTCCCTGACCCGCGGACAATGGACGTCGTGGAGACCTTTGTAGGGACTACAAAGGAAAAAGGGGGGGGGAATGTAGAGATGTGCCCTGTAGGCACATCAGCGGTGCTGACTGTGGACAGCGCTGGGGCAGCCTGTCTGCCCCCAGCGCCTGTCAGTGCGTGGCGGCGGCGGGTGTCCGGTGCAGGGATTACCCTTTTCCCTGCACCGGACCAGAGGCTGCGGAGGGCTTTGAATGTTGGCGCCCTCCGGGAGCCAATCGCGGCTCCCGGAGCGGCGGCCAGTCAGAGAGGGACGCGGCGAGCCAATCGGCGCTCGCCGCGTCATAGGCCCCGCCCCCGGCGTCTGACGTCAGACGCCGGGCGGGAGACGAAGAGGTGCAGAAGCGCGCCGAAGAGCGGGAGAGAAGCGGCCGGGACTCGGAGGAAGAAGCCCGCGCGGGTGAGCGGAGGAGACGCCGCGAGGAGAAGAAGAAGACGGCCGTGGAAAGAGGAGCTCCGGTGGCCGCTGAAGAGGCCAGAAGACGTCGGCCTGCAGGAAGGAGATGTCCAGCGGCGGCTGGACGCAGAAGAGCGGAGGCGGCGCCGCTGGCCAGGACGGGTCAGCGGCAGAAGAGGACGTTGGAGATCCCTGGAGCAGGTGAGGCCTCGGTGAGACAACTTTCACCCCCTCCCCTTTTCCTCCCTCGACCACCATGGACGGGCATTAGGCCCGGGGGCACAATTCGGGCACTAGGCCTGTTGCGCAGATAGGAGGTTGGGGGGGTCATCTCCATAGTCGGTGGTTTGGGCGTTAGGCCCAAGCCACCTCAACGGCGCCGTAGGCGGGCATTAGGCCCGAGGGGTGAAACAGGCACTAGGCCTGGGGGCCAAATAGGGGGCATTAGGCCCTAGTGTATTTTGGCCGATTAGGGATATGATAAGGTGACCTTGGGCACAAGGCCCAGGTCACCCAACGGGCAACAAGTTAGGTGGGCGCTAGGCCCGTGGGCGAAATCAGGCCTCCGGCCTGTGTGCAGCTAGGGGGCGCTAGGCCCAGTGAATAAGACCCCCGAGGTGAATAAAGGTGGCACTGGGCGCTAGGCCCAGGCCACCCTGAGGTATTTAGGTAGGCAGGCCTGGGGCCCACATAAGGGAAGGTACAGGAGGTGGGTAGGCCGTGCGGCGCCCACCCCCTTTCCAGCGGGAGGGATTTAAAGGGACAGCACCGTGTGATCTTGTATTCCGATATTGTGATGTATGTTGTTACCGTGCAGGGCAAAGTGTATGCGTTGTTTAAGTTGTGCATAGTTGTGTCGCACCACCCACACGAGCTAGTTTGAGGGCTCTGTTATGTAGCTAGTGTAGCGGACGCACACTAGGGTAGTTCTTGGCCCTGCACGGCTGTTTCTCTTTGCCTCCTTACAGGGACCTGTAAGTGGAGAAGATCGGAGTGCAAGACTTGTGACGGTGAGTAGCATCCGTGTACGTTTGTCCCTTGTCTGTCCCCGAGCGCCGGAGTCGGGATTGCTCACGGACGTGAGAATCCTTTTCATCACACTACGTGCGAGAGCGCGAGTGTGTGAAAGCTGGGTGGCTGAGGCTTTGTGCCAGTGATGACCTTTCACCCAACCGGTGAAGGTCGCGGTCACCCATGGGGTATCCCCTTTTCCAGTGGAAGAAGGGTCGATACCCCCTTTAAGGTAAACTATTCTCTCCTCAGCTCAGTCGTCGGTCAGCTCCGAGAGGGAATCGCCGTGTCCGGATCCGATTGAAGATTGCCAGGTCCGTTGAAGGTTCCGTTCCCTGAAGGTGAGAGAGAGCGGCGCCTGGTGAGTACCGAATCTACACCTGCACGGCAGCAGGCACCACCACACCGCAGCCGCAACTCTCACACTTGTGTTACATATTACTATGGACTTCCTCTGTGCCTGCATGCTGTTCTGCTTTATTGTGCAAGTCCTGCAATCTGAGTTCCATGGATTATATTACTCTGGTTCCTTGTTCAGCTATCTCATTACTCTGCTGCATGTCTCATTCTGGATTACCATTTACTCTCTGCTCATATTGTACCCTGGATTGTTACTGTGATTCCTCTGCCATACCTTATTATGGGTGTAGTACGGGTGACCGGCGGTCTCCTGACCGCCGGTCACCTTACCGACGCTGGGATCCCGGCAGCATACCGACGCCGGGATCCCGGCGGGGAGGGGTGAGTGCAGCAAGCCCCTTGCGGGCTCGCTGCGCTCGCCACGCTGCGCTTGTCACGCTGCGGGCTCGGTGGCGACCTGCGGTCGCCACGGGTTCTATTCCCACTCTATGGGTGTCGTGGACACCCACGAGTGGAAATAGTCCCTGTTGGTCGGCATGCCGACCATCGGGATAGTGAGCCGTCGGGCTCACGGAGGAGGTCATGTGACTGTCGGTCAGCCGACCGGCGGTCACATGACTACCACCCCTTATTATACCACTGCTATAATTAGTGATGTGCACCGGACATTTTTCGGGTTTTGTGTTTTGGTTTTGGATTCGGTTCCGCGGCCGTGTTTTGGATTCGGACGCGTTTTGGCAAAACCTCACCGAAATTTTTTTGTCGGATTCGGGTGTGTTTTGGATTCGGGTGTTTTTTACAAAAAACCCTAAAAAACAGCTTAAATCATAGAATTTGGGGGTCATTTTGATCCCATAGTTTTATTAACCTCAATAACCATAATTTCCACTCATTTCCAGTCTATTCTGAACACCTCACACCTCACAATATTATTTTTAGTCCTAAAATTTGCACCAATTCGCTGGATGGCTAAGCTAAGCGACACAAGTGACCGACACAAACACCTGGCCCATCTAGGAGTGGCACTGCAGTGTCAGGCAGGATGGCACTTCAAAAAAATAGTCCCCAAACAGCACATGATGCAAAGAAAAAAAGAGGCGCACCAAGGTCGCTGTGTGACTAAGCTAAGCGACACAAGTGGCCGACACAAACACCTGGCCCATCTAGGAGTGGCACTGCAGTGTCAGGCAGGATGGCACTTCAAAAAAATTGTCCCCAAACAGCACAAGATGCAAAGAAAAAAAGAGGCGCACCAAGGTCGCTGTGTGACTAAGCTAAGCGACACAAGTGGCCGACACAAACACCTGGCCCATCTAGGAGTGGCACTGCAGTGTCAGACAGGATGGCACTTCAAAAAAATTGTCCCCAAACAGCACATGATGCAAAGAAAAAAAGAGGCGCACCACAGGTATAGAATGTAGATGGATAGTATACTTAATGACGACACAGAGGTAGGTACAGCAGTGGCCTTCCGTACCGTACTGCTATTATATATAGTATACTGGTGGTCACTGTGTCAGCAAACTGCAAAACTAAAATGCACCACAGGTATAGAATGTAGATGGATAGTATACTTAATGACGACACAGAGGTAGGTACAGCAGTGGCCTTCCGTACTGCTATATATAGTATACTGGTGGTCACTGTGTCAGCAAACTGCAAAACTAAAATGCACCACAGGTATAGAATGTAGATGGATAGTATACTTAATGACGACACAGAGATAGGTACAGCAGTGGCCTTCCGTACCGTACTGCTATTATATATAGTATACTGGTGGTCACTGTGTCAGCAAACTGCAAAACTAAAATGCACCACAGGTATAGAATGTAGATGGATAGTATACTTAATGACGACACAGAGGTAGGTACAGCAGTGGCCTACTGTACCGTAATGCTATATATTATATACTGGTGGTCACTGGTCAGCAAAACTCTGCACTGTACTCCTCCTATATAATATTATACTGGTGGTCCCCAGTCCCCACAATAAAGCAGCACACTGAGCACAGATATGGAGTATTTTTCAGGCAGACAACGTATACTGGTGGTCACTGTCAGCAAAACTCTGCACTGTACTCCTGCTATATAATACAGCTGCTCCCCAGTCCCCACAATTAAGCAGTGTGAGCACAGATATATGCAGCACACTGAGCACAGATATGGAGCGTTTTTTTCAGGCAGAGAACGGATAACTGGTGGTCACTGATCAGCAAAACTCTGCACTGTACTCCTCCTATATTATACAGCTGCTCCCCAGCCCTCCCCACAATTAAGCAATAGTGCACAATCAAGTTCAACAATAACGGAGAGGACGCCAGCCACGTCCTCTCCCTAACATTTCCAATGCACGAGTGAAAATGGCGGCGACGCGCGGCTGCTTATATAGAATCCGAATCTCGCGAGAATCTGACAGCGGGATGATGACGTTCGGGCGCGCTCGGGTTACCCAAGCCATACGGGAGAATCCGAGTATGGCTCGGACCCGTGTAAAAAGGGTGAAGTTCAGGGGGGTTCGGTTTCCGAGAAACCGAACCCGCTCATCACTAGCTATAATAAAGTACTTAGTATTCCTGCACTTCTGTGGACGTTCATCACCTGCAACAGTGATTGTGATACATTCTAGTCCTGTATTCAAGCCCTGACTCATAGCTGTTATTACTCATCTGCAGTCCATAATCAGTGTAAAGTGTGGTGCTGCACATTCCAGTATTAAAGGGAGAGTCCATAGTCTGCTAAACTTTAATTCTGGTACAACTCACTCAAGTTATTACAGTATTCCACAGTCAAGTCTGGTCAACCATTTCTATGTCACTCTGCATCTGCCTACACCTCCAGTAGTAATTCTCTCCTTGTAATTCACCTGCCTATCATTAGAGGCAGGTGAATTGTTACACATATAGATCGCACTATCCAACTTCTGTCACACTGCGGGTGGATCCTCAATCTGCAGAAGTCCCACCTGGAACCATCTCAACGGCTCCTGTTTCTGGGGATGCTACTGGATACTGTAGCACAGAAAGTGTTCCTCCCAAAGGACAAAGTAAGAACACTTCAATAAATGGTTTGCATGGTGCTCCGACCTGCTCGAGTCTCCATTCATCTTTGCATAAAATTGTTGGGTAAGATGGTGGCCTCGTACGAGGTGATTCAATTCGGAATGTTTCATGCCAGACCATTCCAATTGGACATCCGGAACAAGTGGTCCGGTTCCCATCTTCAGATGCACCAGATGATTCGGCTGTCACCTCAGGCCAGAGTCTCTCTCCTGTGGTGGCTACAGTCTTCCAACCTGCTGGAAGGTCGATGCTTTGTGATTCAGGATTGGTTCCTCCTCACGACGGATGTGAGTCTGAGAGGATGAGGAGCTGTCACCCAGGGGGCGCAGTTCCAGGGCAGCTGGTCTGCCCAAGAGACCCTTCTTCCGATCAACATTCTGGAACATAGGGCTATCTACAGTGCTCTGATTCATGTATCTCCTCTACTCCGGGATCAGGCGATCCAGGTGCAGTCGGGCAATGCCACGGCGGTGGCGTACATCAATCGACAAGGAGGGACAAAAAGCAAGGACTGCATGTGAGAAGTGTCAAGAATACTTCTTTGGGCTGAAATAAATGCAAGAGCACTGTCCGCGATCTTCATTCCGGGAGTGGACAACTGGGAAGCGGACTTCCTAAGTCGCCACGATCTCCATCCGGGGAAGTGGGGACTACACCCTCAGGTGTTTCAGCAGATCATCGACAGGTGGGGATGCCCACAGATCGAGTTGATGGCCTCTCATCTCAACAAAAAGCTTCACTGCTATTGCTCACGAACCAGGGACCTGCAGGCGAGCGCAGTGGATGCGCTGAAATCGCCTTGTCCTCCGATTCGGCTGATCCCAATGGTGCTCAAGCGGATCAGACATCAAAGAGTAGAAGCAATCTTGATTGCCCCGGATTGGCCCCGAAGAACGTGGTACGTGGCTCTTCTGGACATGTCCATAGATGACCCTTGGCCTCTACTGCTAAGAAGGGATCTTCAACAAGTACCGTACGCCTACTCGGACTTACAGCGGCTTCGTTTGATGGCATGGAAGTTGAGCGGAACATCCTAGCTCACAAACGGCTTTCCAAAAAGGTCATTGCCGCTATGGTGCAAGCCAGAAAACCTGTGATGTCGAAACACTATCATCATATCTGGCGGAGCTATGTCTCTTGGTGCGAGGAACGCACATATCCCTCTGCAGAATTCAACTTGAGAAGGTTCCTAGGATTCCTACAGGATGTAGTGGATAAAGGCTTACATCTGGGATCCATTAAGGTCCAGATTTCAGCTCTTTCCATCTTCTTCCAGAAGAAGTTGGCTCTCTTGCCAGAAGTTCAGACCTTCTTGCACGGGGTGCTTCACATACAACCTCCATTCGAGCCGCCTACGGCACCTTGGGATCTGGATGTACTGTTAAGTTTTCTACAGTCCTCCTGGTTTGAACCTCTGACGACAGTAGAAGATAAGTACCTCACGTGGAAAAAGGTAATGTTACTGGCCCTGGTTTCTGCTAGGAGTGTCTCAGAATTGGGGGCCTTGTTGTGCAAACGTCCGTACTTGGTCTTTTACGAGAACAAAGCGGAGCTCAGAACTAGGCAGCAGTTCCTGCCAAAGGTGGTCTCCACGTTTCACTTGAATCAACCTATCGTGATTCCGTCCAGTTCTGACACTTCTGCTCCTCCGGAGGCAATGGATGCTGTGCGAGCCTTGAAAATTTATATCAAAAGGACGGCTCGGATCAGAAAGATGGATTCCTTGTTCGTGCTCTATGATGCACAGAAAAAGGGTTGCCCTGCTTTTAAGCAGTCCGTTGCTCATTGGATTAGGCTTACTATCCAACAGGCCTATGTACCGGCAGCCTTACCAGTTCCACAGTCTCTGAAGGCCCACTCTACAAGATCGGTGGGCTCTTCCTGGGCAGCAGCCCGTGGAGTCTCAGCCCTGCAACTATGCTAAGCTGCTACCTGGTCGGGGAAGAACACCTTTGTGAAGTTCTACAAGTTTGATACCCTGACCAAAGAGGATACCCAGTTTGGGCAGGCGGTGCTGCAGATGTCTCCGCACATTCCCGCACATTCTGGAAGCTTTGGGACATCCCCATCATACTAATCTGTCCCCAATATTCCTTATGGATGCTAGAAAAAATAGGATTTTAAATACCTACCAGTAAATCCTTTTCTCGTAGTCCATAAGGGATATTGGGTGCCCGCCTCTGTGCGGTGACTTTCTGCAGGTTCTCTGTTATGTGTTCCTGTTCAGCTGTTGCTGTTAATGTTGCCAGATGTTGCTGGCTAAGTTATATATTGGTGTGCTGGTGTGAAGATTCACCACACTTTTTGTTGTTATGTTCCTTCTCTCAAGTATGTCATTCTCCTACGGACACTGTTTACCTATAACTGAGCTGTAGGTGGAGGCATAGAGGGGAGGAGCCGGCACACCCAGTTGAAGAAATTTAAAGTGCACTGGCTCCAGGGGTGTATCTAGGGGTCCGAGCACCCCTGGCAAAGTAAGGGGCTGGCGCCACCCCCCCCCCCCCCTACACACATTTGGAATAAGGTGTGAGTATTGGAAACGGGGCATGGTCTTGTGGAGGGAAGGGCGTGGACACAATAGTACTTCCAATTCAAATTATGCCACACAGTAGTGTACCTCATTCATATTACACCACACAGTAGTGTCTCGTATTCACGTTACACCATCCCTCCCCCCTAACCCACCTGTCCCACAGCCTAACCTTAACCTGCCCCCTCCAAAAAAAAGCCTCTTCAGTGGTGCCTAACCGTAACCCACCCTTCCTAATCTCCCTCCCTGCAGCCTAACCCTAGCCCTCCCGCCCTCGCAGCCTAAACCTAACCCTCCCATGTGGTTTGCCAGTGGAGACTTTGGCACCAGCTCGATCCGGGTTTTGGCATTCTGCATCGCTATCTATGTTGGGATGCCAGCATCAGCATTCCGAGCAGTTTCGGGATGCTGGCGTCAGCTTTCTGACTGCCGGGATGCCAAACGCCGGCATCTTGACTGCATCCTGAATGAAATGCTAATGAGATGCTGTGAGATGAGCCTCAAATAGACCCAGCCATTAGCCAAACACCAATAGTTGGATGGTAGTGTTACGTTCTTGGTGCTCTGAACAAAGAGACGTAGTGTAGCAACTCCAAAGCACCAGAACGTGACGCTGAAATAATGGCCAGGTGTGATGGTAACCCCTAGCAACCTACCTCCGTTGCTTCACCCGCGTGGTCAGTTCACGCCTGCGAGACTGTGGTCTCTTGGGCCTACGGCAGCCGCGTTTGAAGGGTGGATTAGGTCTGCCCAACTCCGATGCCCCCAGGTCTTAATGTGAGACAAGGCGTGAACCGAGACGGGATGATAACAAGGGGACCACTAACTAAACAAAACAGAGAGCCAGGGGCTACTAAGAATCCTAAAACTAAATATATGTGCGGCACGCCGCCAAAGAAAAAGAACAACAAAGGTTCCACTGTCCACACCCCACACGGCACCGTCGTGTACCGGGGAGGACAGTGAGCGCGGAAACCTCCGCAAAAACACCAGTAACAAATAAACACAAGGACTCAGCGACCTAGGCCGCATGATGCGGCAGAAGCCGCTACTCACGAAACTGGGAGAGAACCCCAACGAGCGAGAACCCCAAGATGACTGTTACAGGTACACTTGACTAGAGAACTGGAATGATTCCCATGACCGGCTTCTGAACTCCTGGACTCAGGACCACAGGGAGCAGAATCGACCAGATAACAGCACGCTGGACAATGAACTCTGCAAGGCAGGAACAGCATACAGGAAGCTATCACCGGCGAGGCTGCAATGTGCTGGTTCCAATGAAAAAGGCCCTGCTGACCAATCACAGGAGAGCCAGCAAGACCAGCCCCCAGACCCAAATTGATAGTTGTCGTGCAGCTGCCCTGCTGCACGAACAACTAATCAGGTGCAATCAGTATCTGGCAACGGGGAACGCGGTCCGCCAGTGGCGTCCCCGTTGCCATGGACCCGGCGGCTGTGGATGCCCGGCGTCCTAGCGTTGCCAGGGACCTGGCGGCTACAGCACGCACGGCGTCCTGGCGTTGCTAGGCGCCGGGCGGGCGAAGAGGGAGGTGCGGCGGCCGTGACCGTCGCTCGGCAACAGTCGGAGCGGCGCCACGGACCGCCGCGCCTAACAGGTAGAAGTACTTCCTGTTAGAAAAATCATCAGGTTGCCATCAGTTCCAAGATAAAATGATCAATTATACAATTAACTGATATACATTTCCTTGAACATGGCCTTGAAATAGGTAAGATATGTATTTTCTTTATTACACTCAACAAGTTAAAGTTTTCGCTTACTTACTACTTACTTACATCTAACATGCATGAAAATCGTGTAGTTTTCCAGGTACTACAGTCCCTTCTCCCAAACACTGACACTTTTTTATTATCTTCAACAACAAATAGATCTATAGCACTGTGCTATATAACAATTGCTGCGTACCTGGTGAGAGTCTGTTACTGCGGGCGCGGCGCCGGTGTCCTTCAGCACCGTACTGCACTAGTGATCAGACTAGTGTCCGGCAGCACCGCACTTGTAATCAGACTCACAATAAACTACAGTTCCCAGCAGCCCTTACTGCCTGGAGCTCCCAGGAACAAGGGCTGCTGGGAGCTGTAGTTTATTTTGAGTCTGATTACAATTGCGGTGCTGACGGACACCAGCACCGCACCGGCAGTAACAGACTC
Source organism: Pseudophryne corroboree (assembly GCF_028390025.1). NCBI lineage: Eukaryota > Metazoa > Chordata > Amphibia > Anura > Myobatrachidae > Pseudophryne > Pseudophryne corroboree. The sequence goes on along the minus strand of NC_086453.1, from coordinate 223,898,785 downwards.
TCACCAGGTACAGTCTGACAGTACTACTTTTCTATCCTTTGACCGCGGGTGGCACAGCCAGGCGGCACCCCCTCCTTGCCTGGCTCCTCTGGCGAGTGCCATCCTGGCCAATAGGTAGATACACCCCTGACTGGCTCCTTTGGACCCGTCTATACCCCATCGTACTAATCTGTTCCCAATATCCCTTATGAACTATGAGAAAAGTATTTACGGGTAGGTATTTAAAATCCTATTTTTTAAATCTGCCATCCTGTCTGACACTAAGGTGCCACTCTTAGATGGGCCAGGTGTTTGCGCCGCACACTTGTGTCGCTTAGAAAAGTCATCCAGCTACCCCGGTGCAACCTTTTTTCCGAAAAACAATATTGTGAGGTGTGACGTGTTCAGAATAGACTGGAAATGAGTGGAAATTAATGTTATTGAGGTTAATAATACCTTAGGAGCAAAATTACCCCCAAATTCTGTGATTTTAACTGTTTTTATGTTTTTTCCAAAAATCATCCAGATCAAAAACCAAAACCCGAAAGGGTGTTTTTGGCAAATCCAATCCAGATCCAAAACACGAGCGGGAATCCAGATCCAAAACCAAAACACAAAGCACGAAAAGTGTCCGCCACACATCTCTACAAGTTATCATTGTTGCATCTGCACTCAGATTACTAGTTACTTAAGACGGATGATTTTGACAGGTGCTGGTTGCCAGTTACCTTATTATTAAAACACCTATCCTGCCACCACCAAGAGTTGGACTGAGCGATGCCACACCCACTGCAGCTCTTCAGTTCCGCTTTACCAGAAAAATATACCTTTGAATCAGTAGCTTATGGTCTTAGAAGTAATCACGTCAAAGCTTATGGTTATAAAAGGTTACGAAGATTATAAGAAGTATTAAAAGTTCCCACAAGTTACGATCATTTCATGGAAAATAAATAAATGGGGAGAAACAAAGTTCAGATCAGCTGGACAAGGTTTGAACAATGGTGGTGAGGTCCCTTCCTGAAGCTAGGTTGCATTCTGATCGATAAATCTCCTATATATTTGCCTTAATCTGTGACTCTGTGCCCGTAACGCTGGGCGGAGTCACAGAGCTGGGCGGAGTCAACTGCATCTGCTGCAGGGAGCTACCCCATACCCAGCGCCAGCAGCAGTCAGGTGCAAGACCCTACCTTACAGTATAGGAGGTGAGGATGGCCACTAGCTGCCGGCTGCTGTGCCTGTCCTCCCCCCCCCCCAATCACCTGTGACCGCGGGCTGTGTGCTGTGCAGTGCGGGTCCCGAAAAGGGGGCGGAGCTACGGCGTCACGAGGGGAGGAGCTACACGGACTAGAGGGGCGGAGCTACACGGGACCAGACAGCTGAACAGTGGTGGAATCAGCATTGCAGTGACGCCCAGCCAGACTTGGTAAGTGGAGGGTGAGAGAGAAATGTGTGTGCGTGTGTGTATATAGTGTGTGTGTGTGTGTGTGTGTGTGTATATATGGTTTGGTGTGTGTGTTTGTATATATGTGTGAATTGTGTGTGTGTGAGGTATGTCTGTGTGTGCGCACTTTATGGACACCACTGCTGGGGGGGCCATTACATGCAAGGACGCTACTAATATAGGGGGGGCATTACGTATAAGGACGCTACTAATATAGGGGGGGCATTACGTATAAGGACGCTACTACTATAGGGGGGGCATTACGTATAAGGACGCTACTAATATAGGGGGGGCATTACGTATAAGGACGCTACTACTATAGGGGGGCATTACGTATAAGGACGCTACTACTATAGGGGGGGCATTACGTATAAGGACGCTACTACTATAGGGGGGGCATTACGTATAAGGACGCTACTACTATGGGGGGGCATTACGTATAAGGACGCTACTACTATAGGGGGGCATTACGTATAAGGAGGCTACTAATACTGGGGGGCATTACATATAAGGACGCTACTACTGGGAGGGCATTACATGTAAGGCTGCTACTACTACTGGGGGGGGCATTATGTATAAGGACGGTACTACTACTGGGGGCACATTATGTATAAGGATGCTACTACTACAGGGGTGGCATTACGTATAAGGACGCTACTATTACTGTTGGGAGGCATTACATATAACTGCTACTACTACTGGGGGGCATTACGTATAAGGATGCTACTACTACGGGTGGGGCATTACGTATAAGGATGCTACTATTACTGTTGTGGGGCATTACATATAACTGCTACTACTACTGGGGGGGCATTATGTATAAGGACACTACTACTATTGGGGGGGCATTATGTATAAGGACGCTACTACTACTGGGGGGCATTACGTATAAGGACGCTACTACTATGGGTGGGGCATTACGTATAAGGATGCTACTATTACTGTTGGGGAGCATTACATATAACTGCTACTACTACTGGGGGGGCATTATGTATAAGGACACTACTACTATTGGGGGGGCATTACGTATATGGACGCTACTACTACGGGTGGGGCATTACATATAAGGACGCTACTACTACGGGTGGGGCATTACGTATAAGATTAATAAGATTGTGCTACATTGTGGCGTAATTTTAAATGGGGGTACTATTGTGAGACCACACCACTTTTCCCGATGCACAACAAAGGAATATGGGAGGGCGCAAAATTCATAGTTTGCAGGGGGGTGCCGAACACCCTAGCACCGGCACAGGCCACCAGTAGCAAAAGTACACCACGGCCACTGACACTATCTGCAGGGAGGGGAACAGCGCTGATATGGAGGGTACTTGCAGGCAGCGAGTCGCCGCCCGCAGCTCCTCTCCCACCTACACACCATACCTGCCGCCTGACACCCACACCCCAGGGAGAGGGCGCTAGCTCAGGCACCGCTAGATCAGCATCTGCAGCATACACACAAGGGCTGCCATGCTCAGCGGCAAGCGGTGCGGAGCATGTGCAGCGGGACAGCGCCAGGACGGGACACGCACTAATCAACATTGCTGCTGGGCCGGAGCTCCCTCCGTCTGCAGCCTAAGGACGCGCGCCGCACCTCTCCAGGGAAACACCATGCCTGCCCGCCCACAGGGCTCCGGACGCTTACCTATGCTCCGCGATCACAGCAGCTGACGCTGCCATGCAGGATGGAGGAATGACGCCCGTCAGACGGGGCGGACAGTGTGCGGCGGAACGGGGCCAGGAAGGAATGCTGACCACAACCCATTGCTGCTGGGTCTGAGCTCCCTCCCTCTGCAGTCACCATCTCACAGCAGCAGCCTGGACGTTAGTGGCCACCACGACCCGCACATCCTTACCTCACACATACCTCACACATACCTCACATATACCTCACATACCTCACACATGACAGCAAAGGTACACACACTGTGACATCACACCTGTAGCCCACCCCTATGTCTGCTAAGTACTCCCCGTCACTATGCCCTGTCACCCTCATCCTGCTCTCTAACTGCCTGTCTGTGTACTGGCCTTCACCCCTCTTACACCATCACCAACCCTCACTAACTACCACAGAGACTATGTGCACTGATATCTGCCCCTCCACCACCTGCAGCGCTCCTGGACCCCTCCCCATCCCCCGCAAACCCTTGCACCTGCCCCTCCACCACCCGAGGCACCCCCACCCACTGCGCCTTCGGACCCCCTACCCCACCCGCAGTGTCTTCCAAACCCCTCCCCCATCTGCAGCAGCCCCTCCCCCATCCGCTGCACCCCCGGACCCATCCCCTGCACCCCCACCCCTCCAGCAACCGCAACACTTTCGGTCCCACTACCCCACCCGCAGCACTCACCCCACCACCAACCACTCCACCTGCGGACCCCCTACACCACCTGCTCCTCCACCACCTACAGCCCCTCCCGATCCACCGCACCCTCACCCCCCTCCCTCCCTCCCCCACCCGCAGCGCCTCCAGGCCCCCTACCTCACCCGCAACACCTGCACCCTTCTTCACCAGCAGCGCCTCCGGAACCCCTCCCCCATCCGCAACAGCCCCTCCCCCGTCTCCCCCACCCACAGCACCCCCCACCCCTCCCGCATCCCCTGACCCCCTCCCCATCCGCTGAACCCCCGCACTCACCCCTCCCCCATCCGCTGCACCCACTGACCCATCCCCTACACCCCCACCTCTCCAGCAACCGCAACACCTTCGGACCCACTACCCCCCCCTCAGCACCCACCCCTCCACCACCCACTGCACCTCCAGACCTCCTACACCACCCGCTCCTCCACCACCTGCAGCCCCTCCCCATCCACCGCACCCCCACCCGCAGCACCTCCAGGCCCCCTACCTCACCCGCAACACCTGCACCCTTCCACCCTGCAGCGCCTCCGGAACCCCTCCCTCATCCACAACAGCCCCTCACCCGCCTCTCCCCCACCCACAGCACCTCACCTCTCCCACACTCCCGGACCACCTCCACCATCCGCTGCACCCCTGCACCCACCCCCTATCCCACCCGCGCACACACCCCTCCACCACCTGCAGCACCTCCAGACCCCCTCCCCCATCCACCGCAAATCCACACACCTGTGCCTCCACCACCCGTGGCATCCCCACCCACAGCGCCTACGGACCCCACACCTCAACACACACGGACCCTCCCTCCTCCGGACCCCTAACCCCATTCACTGCACACCCCCCTCTCCCACCCGCAACGCCTCCACACCTCCTACCCACCCGCCACACCCTTTCCCACCCGCAGTACCTCTGGAACCCCTCCCCCATCCAGCCCAGCATCTGCCCCTCCCCCACCTGCCCCTCCCCCACACACAACGCACCCCCGGCCCCCTCCCCCGGTTCCCACCCGCGGCGCCTCCAGACCCCCTATGCCACCCGCCCCTCCACCACCTACATCACCTCCGGACCCCCTCCCCCATCCGCCACACCCCGCATCAGGCCCTTCCCAATCCGCATCGCCTACACCATTCGCAACAGCACCGCACCCGCCACTTCCCCACCCACGTTACCCCCGCAGCCACCCCTCCCCCACCCACTGCGCCCCCTGGACACCTCCCCCATCCACTGCACACCCGCACCCACCACTTCCCCATCTGCAGCGCCTTCGGAACCCCTCCTCCATCCGCAACAGCCCTGCAGCTGCCATCCCCCACCTGCGACACCCCTGCTCCTACCCCACCCACAGCGCCTTCATACCCCCTCCCCCATCCGCGGTCCCCACTCCCCAAACCCCTTCCTGTTGCAAGGGACTACGCCCCCTTCACCATCGGAAGGCCTTTCATTGTGCAATATTCAAACACTAACAAAACTAGGAATGCAGGGAATACTCCATATATTGAACCCCAGAAAGGCGTGCAGGGGTTAAAGGGGCGTAGCCCCTTCCGACGGTGTGAAGAGCGCCCGTAGGGCGCGATGAAGCACCTAGTCTCCTCATAAAAATGAACACTTTGTGCTGAGTGTCCCTGGTACTTATCCCAACTAGCAGCTTCTCCAAGCCCCCACTCTTGGGATTTAACTAGGTCTTGGAGGAGGGGGGGGGGGGGGGGGGGGGAGATTTAACCTTCTGGTTGCCAGATTCAATGAATCTGTCACTCACTTCCAAGTAATTGTAACATAGTAACTAGAGGAAGGGGGTTGTCAAAAGGGGGCAGATTTAGGGCACAGGTCAGGAAGAGCGTTTGACACCTTCATAGACATTGTGCCTTCCCTGGCCTGTATGCATGACCTCCCTGCTGTATAGTAAACAGACTTCTGTCCAAACACCCCATCCTTTGATCAGCATCTCAAACACTATACACACACAATTTGTACTTACAGTATAAGGGCAGGGTTGCTCAATCCAGATGACATACTCCCAGGCAGATATTATACATTAATAATCATGTAGAACATATTTTAGGTGTTAGTGGGTCCCCATCATCACACTGCTTATACAATACATTGTAGCTTAGTTTTCTTCTTTGACACTTCCTATAAACTGCAAAGTCATCATTTGCTAGGAAAAGACAATGGTGGTCATTCCGAGTTGTTCGCTCGCTGCTATTTTTAGCAGAATTGCTAATAGGCTAAAATCCGGCAGTTCTGCGCATGCGTATGCACAGCAGGGCGCACGCGCTAAGCACTTTTACACAAAACTATGCTTTTTTACTCACGGGCGAACAAAGCTTTTCAGTCGCTCTGTTGATCGGAGAATGATTGACAGGAAGTGGGTGTTTCTGGGTGGTAACTGAGCGTTTTCCGGGAGTGTGCTAAAAAACGCAGGCATGCCAGCAGAAAACGCAGGAGTGGCTGGAGAAACGGGAGATTGCTGGCCGGACGCTGGGCATGTTTGTGACGTCAAACCAGGAACTAAACAGACTGAGGTGATCGCAATCTAGGAGTAGGTCTGGAGCTACTCAGAAACTGCAAGGAAATACTTAATAGCAGAATTGCTAATCTTTCGTTAGCAATTCTGCTATGCTAAAATACACTCCCAGAGGGTGGCGGCTTTGTGTTTGGATTTCTGCTAAAAGTAGCTAGCGAGCGAACAACTCGGAATGACCACCAATGTAACTAAAAGATTGATTGCATACAATTGTGCAAGTTAAATCACATATTTTTCCATAGATGAACAAATATATTTTAATTTACTTTTAACATATTGCATGCATAAACAGTGCCAACATTTTTCTGGATTTCTGCTTAAATCGTCATAAAATGTAATCTTAGATAATTTAGGTCACAAGAAAAGGGAAACTTAATCTTCTTAAACTAATAACACATAGATTACAATGCTTCGTTGCCAAATTTCTCAGGTATATAATAATATAATAATATATCCCAGAGGAAGTTGGCAACGATGATGGTCCCTGGATGTATCACTGAGGTATCATCATTCTGAAGTTCCACGCTGGCCTCGATTTCCTTTTTGCTGGTTGTGGACAGTTTAACCCTTCTTGACATGGACATGACATGGCTTGATTATATTATGTGAGTATTTATATTTTATTCATGTATGAGTTTTTAATTCTATTATTCTTATATTAAACCAGAAACACTACACTATGGTATTTTGTGGTGTTTTTTTCTGCTGTAATCTGATTTCAGATTTACCAAATTCATAAAAGGTCCATTAGTCATTTGGCTCATCTTCTGAGTGACAGTGAAGGAAAACATTCAATGGGGGCGAGTGAAATGTTTCAATGGGTGCCCAAAGTAATGGGCACCTGTTGGAGCAATTCAAGTGTTACTCCGATTGGGTTCCCATCACTTTAAACCCACCCAAATAGATGGGACTTTCGTTTGAGCACCCAAACCATGGACGTTTTGCACATTTTAGCTTGCCACCTCAGGATACTGCGAGCTGTAATGTGTTTCCCCACGGCATGCATGCCCAAACGAAGCGACAATTGAATTGCTCCATTGGGCACCATCTAGTGGCAGCTGGGGGAAAAAATTGAATACCCCCAAAGTGACATAGACAATAGATAGGCCTTATTTATTAATTTCAAAGTATGCACATTACTTACCTTTGTACAAACTTTGAAAGATTCAAATGACAACACTATCAGCTCCTTCCTATTTTGTCTTTTCATATCTGATATTTAGATTCATATCTGTAATTGTTAACTTACATAAAATTAATAAATTCTTCCAAAATATCCATAGTGCTTTCCAATACTATTATTTATGAATTTCCAAAAATATTTAAACATGAATTAGTATTAAAAATCACATTTATCTCCCACACTCCCATAAAAATAAATATTGTTAAGTGCCATGATTGTGCCCATTGCTATTCCCCATATTTGCAAATAAAAATCATCCAAAAATTTATTTTTAAATTTCTGGATGATTTTTATTTGCAAATATGGTATGATTATATATATAATTCCTTGCAGAGTACACAAATAAATACAATACAGAAGACTTGGAAGCAGAAACACTTGGTTATCACCCTTGAAACATGCAGGTATGTTTAACGCTGTGTATCAATGCTTGAGCAAGAGTTTCGGATAGCACTGGTTGAAGTATGCTTGTAGGTCATCAGTCCAGGGCAAGAAGATCTGAGTCCAGGTAGTTGCCCCCACTGGTGTTCACCAGTGGGGAAATTTATTAATGGTCAATTTTGATCAGTTTTAAATCAATGAAAATCACACAAAATCGATCTTGTACTTCCAGGGCCAAAACACACATTTATTAGTAATTAAAAATGTTTTTGTTAGGGGCGTGGCCTGGCAGCTGAGCGAGCAGGAGGCTTTCTGTGAGAGCTCCTGAGATCCGGCACAAAGTTCATCCTTTTGGCCACCCCTGCCCCGTTTTTTGTGCCCCATACTATACTGCCTGCTGCCGGGGAGACCTTTGATACTGGTGAGCTGTGGCTGCAGAATCGAGGAGTCAGTTTACTGGCTCCTTCGGGTTGTGGCCGCCTCACCGGCAATAAGCCGGGACCTCGATTAATTGACCTCCATGGCACCGGAAGTGCCATTGCTGTGGGAACCGCCGCAATAGCCTGCAGACCTGCCGGGATAGCGGCGGCCGGAGCGGAGCAGGGTGAGCGCGCCTGACAGCGGAGGAGTGCCGGTAGCCAGAGGAGACTGCTGAGCTGTGGTGCGGGCTCCGGATCCTCCGCTGCCCGCATATAAGGTGAGCGAGGTGTCAGTGGAGGACAGGACCGGGGGGACCTGCGGCGCATAGCGGGGGGGAGCTGGCCCTGTGAGCACCCGGCCATAGTGCTAATTAAGGGCCAATACGTGCCTGCACCAGTGGGACCCCTGACCTACCAGCTGCAGAGTCCTGAGCCTACGCTTACTGAATAATCAGTCGGGTTGCTCCACATGGGGAGAGTGGCACTATTCCCTGATGTCCCTGCTGCTTGTACATGCCTAAGCCCCACCCTTGCCTCTTTCTGTGCCTGACGGTCAACCCGGCTCCTGCCCATTTACTACCTGGTTTCTGGGGAATTGTTGTGCCCGATCCTGGAGGAACTGAGTGGGCTGGGGTATTGAAACCACCTCGGCTCCGAATGTGATTACCTCCATCATTGGCTCCTCTCTCCCTCCCTTGCACTCATCCATGCTCTGGTGTGCTCTGACTGATGCCTTAACAGTGTTGCTTGGGAGAAGATTTCCATTTGCGGCTTCTACCTTTATTTTTTCTATTTTTTTCTATATATTTTTTTGTGTCTAACATTATCTTCGGTCATTATGCCTCCGAAGAAACATAAAGTGTCCAAATCTGTGTCTCAAGTGGCATTTTTCAAACCTTCACCTCTACATGCTGCTGCGACGAAGAATGCAACGAAAGTTGGTGCAGTGTCCACCCCTCCCCCGGCTACAGCTATGTCACTGTCCCCTGCCCTCAGCGCCGCCGAATCTCCTCAGCTGAGTGAGGGTGATGCCTTAACAGTCGGCTCTATGAAACTCCTACTGGCGCAGTTCAAGGACGAAGTAGCGGCAGAGTTTCGTGCGACGTTTCAAGCTTGTCAGCATGCCATAGATGATCTAGGCGAACGCACCGACCATTTAGAATCTAAAATGGGAGAAGTGGTGGGATCTCATAACGATCTAATTGTTTCTCACGAGATGCTGGAAAGTGAAGTGTCCCTTCTTCGTGACAAAATGGCTGATATCAAGGACAGATCGTGCCGAAGCAACCTCAAGTTGCGGGGTGTCCCGGAAACCGTCTCAAACAGTAGTCTACATGATGCCGCCCTTGAGCTATTTCGGAAACTACTGCCGTCGGCCTCTGCATCAGATCTCCTTATTGATCGCATCCACAGGTTGCCCAAAGCGAGAAATGCCTCGGACGGGGTCCCTTGTGATGTCTTAATGAGGATACACTTTTTTCATATTAAGGAGGCTCTGCTCAAGGCTGCCAGACCATCGTCACATTCGGAAGACATATTGGGACACTACCAACTTTTTGGGGACTTCTCCCAGGCTACGCTCATTTCAGCACGTTACATCTGTTCTTAGGAAAGAAGGCATTCTTTATAGATGGGGCTTCCCGACTAAGCTGCTAATCTCCCGGGAAGGCTCCACCGTGGCTGTTGCTACGGCGGATGATGGCATGAAGCTTCTTACCAGATGGGGCCTCTCCAGTAATTCGGGGACTTCTCCACCTTACCGCCGCCTTCAGCAGGACTGGGCGATGGCTGGGAAGCATACCTGAATACTCCCGTAGATTTAAAAAAAAATGTTTTTATGTATATGCTATCTTCTCAGTGTAATGAGATTGTTTTAGTTTCTATTCAGTAATGTCTGTCATTTTCTTTGATGCTTCCAGGGAGTTACTCTTGTAATATTTTCAGCATTGTTTACTGTTGGTTGGTCTTTTTTTTCTGGTTTTTCTGTAGCGCCCTTCTTTTCTCCTTCCCCTGCTGATGGGGCAGTAGAGAGTACGTCAAAGTTTCTACTGTTCCCAGTTATGGGCTAATATGTGTTATTGAGGTTCATTGGATGAGTGTGGGGGAGGTGGGTCAATACCCCCCTACACTTTCTGGGTGAGGCGTTTACTACTAGACGCCTCGCTATGACTCCCGTTGGAGTATGTTCTTTTACTTTCTATATTTGTTTTGTTTCTATATATGTTTCCGCTGATGTGTCTGATGTCTTGTCCTTCCCTTCCCCCATCTGGATTACGTGTCGGTCGGTGAAGTGCACACACAATAATGGCTTTGCTTTAGCAGCTTCTTTACCCCTACACAGGGCCGGTTCAGACTCTTGTTGCGCCCCAAGCGGCAATAGGGGGCGTGGCTTCATAAGGGGGCGTGGTCAGTTACGCCCCCTGTACAGTAGTAGCGCCGCCGTAATGATGTGCGGTGCGCGATGATGTCATCGCGCACTGCACATCATTACAGTTAAGATCCTCTCCAAGAAGGGAAACTAGACGCGTAGCATCTAGTTTCCCTTCACAGCGGGCAGCCCATGAACTTCACAGCGGGGCAGCGGCAGCGGGGGGCGCAGCAGCGGATCTTGCCATGGTGCGGCGCCCTCCAGATGGTGCCGGCGCCCTCTGGAAGGCGGCGCCCCGGGCAAAAGTCCTGCTTGCCCGTGGCAAGATCCACTACTGCCCCTACACTATGGTTAACTGTATCTCAATCAATGCCAAAGGTTTGAACTCGCCTCAGAAGAGGAAAGTAGCTTTGTCTTCCTTCCATAAGATGAGAGTGTAGATAGTAGTGGTTCAGGAGATGCATTTCCGCAAAGTAGACCCCCCCCCCCCGCTTCTTTGACAATAGATTCCCTAACTGTTATATGGCCAATGGTCCCACCAAGAAAGCAGGAGTTGCTATCCTGGTCTCACAACATTGCCCATTTGTAGTTTCCTCTCAATACGCTGACCCTGAGGGGAGATTTCTGATATTAGATGGGCGACTTGAGGACACTGACATCACTATAGCCTCCTATTATGGCCCTAATTCCAGACAGCTCCCTTTTTGCAGGAAATTCTGTACGGTTCTCCAGGAATATGTTAAAGGGGTTGTTATTGTTTTAGGCGATTTTAACCTGGTATTAGATCCCCGGGTTGATAGATCTCATTCTACGGTGTTGAAAACTAAAGCCCCCCAGAATCTGCCTTGGGTTTCCGTTTCTTATTAGGTAAATTTGACCTGTATGACGCATGGTGCTCAAAACACCCGACGGTCAGAGATTACACCTACTACTCACATGTCCATCGTACTTACTCGAGAATTGACTTATTGCTGGCAGACAAATGGACTCTCCCGTCTATAAGCCGTATTGATATATTACCCATGACTTGGTCTAATCATTCCCCTCTATTTGTCCAATGGGACTTAGCATTGCACAGAGCTGCCCTGGGCTCTTGGAGACTTGGTAGATTAATTTTAGCTCAGCCAGAGGCCAAGCAGTCCATTCAGAATTCTATCTCCTTGTATTTACAAACCAATTGCCCCCGAGGAGACGAACATTTTTAATCACTGGTGTTCCCTTAAGGCGGTAGTGCGTGGATCAGCCATACAAACGGCAGCCAGACTTAAAAAGACGTACAGGGCTGCATTTGTTGAGGCTGAAAGTGAGGCTGCCAGATTGGAGACTGCACACAAGGCGAACCCCTCTGATAAATCACTTTATAAACTTCTTTTGCAGGCACGGGAAAGGGTTAATACGTATGCTCTCCAAGAGGTCCAGCGCTTCTACGTTTTCGGCGACAGGGCTGGACGCCTTCTCACCAGGAAGCTAAGAGGCCGGCGCGCGAAAGCACAGGTGCATCATGTGTATAGCTCCACTGGTAGAAAGGTTTCGGACCCCTATGACATTGCTAATACCTTCGCGGAATATTACTCCCAGCTTTATAATTTACGTACAGACCCCAATACCCCCCAGCCATCTGGTTCTGATGTTGATGAGTTCCTGGGTGGTTTGGACCTGCCTGCCCTGGATCCGGCCGCCTGCCGATCCCTCTGCGCTCCCTGGTCTCTTTCTGAGGTGGAAGCAGCTATTGATGCTATGCCTGCAGACAAGGCTCCGGGCCCTGATGGTTACCCAGCTAATTTTTACAAATCTTATAAAAGCAGTCTGGCCCCGTTGCTCTTGGCAGTCTTCAATGAGGCGTCCGCCTCGGGGAGGCTTCCCGGAGAAATGCTGGAAGCGCAGTTTGTAGCGATCCCAAAACCAGGTAAGCCCCCTTCCTCGGTTCATAACTACCGTCCGATTGCCCTGCTAAAATACAGATATTAAATTATTTGCTAAGGTCATTGCAACCCATCTGGGTCCCCTTCTCCCCTCGTTGATCACGGCTGACCAGGTGGGGTTTGTCCCGGGCAGGCAGGCCCCGGATAATACTTACAGAGTGCTCAACGTTATAGAATACTGTGACCATACCAAAGAACCTCTGTTAGTTTTGTCTTTGGACGCCGAGAAGGCGTTTGATAGACTGCATTGGGGATATTTGAAATCAGTATTACAGCGCTTTGGCCTTTGTGATCAGATATTAGACTCTATACTGGCATTGTATTCTGCTCCTTCGGCGAGTGTATTTGTAAATGGCTGTTTGTCCGCGAAATGTGACATCTCTAACGGCACTAGACAGGGTTGCCCACTGTCTCCCATTATATTTGCTTTGGCCATAGAGCCATTGGCTGAAAAGATCAGATCTACTAACGGTGTTAGGGGTCCTGAAATAGGGTGTTTGACCCATAAAATTAGTTTATTTGCGGATGATATTCTACTTTGCCTGCTGCATCCCAAAACTTCGCTCCCGTCACTTCATCATGTGCTGGAGGAATACTCCCGTATCTCCTACTATAAACTTAATACTAGAGATGTGCACCGGAAATTTTTCGGGTTTTGTGTTTTGGTTTTGGATTCGGTTCCGCGGCCGTGTTTTGGATTCGGACGCGTTTTGGCAAAACCTCCCTGAAATTTTTTTGTCGGATTCGGGTGTGTTTTGGATTCGGGTGTTTTTTTTCCAAAAACCCCTCAAAAACAGCTTAAATCATAGAATTTGGGGGTAATTTTGATCCTATAGTATTATTAACCTCAATAACCACAATTTCCACTAATTTCCAGTCTATTCTGAACACCTCACACCTCACAATACTATTTTTAGTCCTAAAATTTGCACTGAGGTCGCTGGATGACTAAGCAAAGTGACCCAAGAGGGCGGCACAAACATTTGGCCCATCTAGGAGTGGCAATGCAGTGTCAGACAGGATGGCACTTCAAAAAATTGGCCCCAAACAGCACATGATGCAAAGAAAAGAGAATAAGAGGTGCACTCTGGTCGCTGGACGGCTAAGCTAAGCGACACAAACACCTCAATATCACAGGAATTATTTGTTCTAATCAATGGTATTATTGGTCCAAATCACTCGAAGAAAATGACAAAATCACTGGAATTATTCGTTCTAATCAATGGTATTATTGGTCCAAATCACTCGAAGAAAATGACAAAATCACTGGAATTAAATGGCAGTAATGTCGGGAATTATATCAAATGGCAGTACCACTGGACATATACGGAAGTGTCAGACAGGATGGCACTTAAAAAAATTGGCCCCAAACAGCACATGATGCAAAGAAAAGAGAAAAAGAGGTGCACTGTGGTCGCTGGATGGCTAAGCTAAGCGACACAAACACATCAATATCACAGGAATTATTTGTTCTAATCAATGGTATTATTGGTCCAAATCAATGGAAGAAAATGACAAAATCACTGGAATTATTTGTTCTAATCAATGGTATTATTGGTCCAAATCACTGGAAGAAAATGACAAAATCACTGGAATTATTCGTTCTAATCAATGGCATTATTGGTCCAAATCACTGGAAGAAAATGACAAAATCACTGGAATTATTTGTTCTAATCAGTGGTATTATTGGTCCAAATCACTGGAAGAAAATGACAAAATTACTGGAATTATTCATTCTAATCAATGGTATTATTGGTCCAAATCACTGGAAGAAAATGACAAAATCACTGGAATTAAATGGCAGTAATGTCGGGAATTATATCAAATGGCAGTACCACTGGACATATACGGAAGTGTCAGACAGGATGGCACTTAAAAAAATTGGCCCCAACCAGCACATGATGCAAAGAAAAGAGAAAAAGAGGTGCACTGTAGTCGCTGGACGGCTAAGCTAAGCGACACAAACACCTCAATATCACAGGAATTATTTGTTCTAATCAATGGTATTATTAATCCAAATCACTGGAAGAAAATGACAAAATCACTGGAATTATTTGTTCTAATCAATGGTATTATTGGTCCAAATCACTGGAAGAAAATGACAAAATCACTGGAATTATTCGTTCTAATCAATGGTATTATTGGTCCAAATCACTGGAAGAAAATGACAAAATCACTGGAATTATTTGTTCTAATCAGTGGTATTATTGGTCCAAATCACTGGAAGAAAATGACAAAATCACTGGAATTATTCGTAAACGTTTGTAGAAAGTCGCTGCTTTCTGATTACAGAAATGCTCAGATATTCCTCCGAATCCATAATCCCTTCCCAGAGGAAAAAGAAATTGAGAAACTGTTGTTTGAGAACGTTTGTTCTCTTTCCCTTACAAAGGAACAAACCACTTTCCAAGAAGACTGACGTTTTTGGGATTATGGAGACATAGGGGTATATGCAATTGCGGTCGAATTCCCGAAAATGTCGAAAAATGGGACATTTCCGCCCCAAAAAAAAATTCGACAATGCAATTCAGTACTTTTCGTCAAAAAAACGGACTTTCAAAATTCGACTTTTTGAAATTCGACATTTGTCAAATTCGACATTTCTGCAATGGTACAAATGCGGCAATTCGACAAAAGTATATTCAATTGAAGATTGTAAATTCGACAACAGTGCTTTTAGACAGTAAATTCGTCATTTTCAATCCGCCACACTTTGCTGGCGGAATCTAATAAAAAATTTTTTAAAAAATGTTGTTTTTTTTGTGTTTTTTTTATTGGTAATAGCACATCTATTTATATTAGAAGGGATTAGGTACTTGGTTTGTCTATTTTGGAGGCACAAGTATTATTTATATATTTTTAAAAATATTTTTTTTTATTTTTTTTTTAAATGGAATGGTAAAAATCAGAAAAAAAAATGCGTGAGGTCCCCCCTCCTAAGCATAACCAGCCTCGGGCTCTTCGAGCCGGTCCTGGTTCTAAAAATCCGGGGGAAAAACTGACATGGGATCCCCCATATTTTTAAAACCAGCACCGGGCTCTGTGCCTGGTGCTGGTGCAAAAAATACGGGGGACAAAAAGCGTAGGGGTCCCCCATATTTTTTACACCAGCATCGGGCTCCACTAGCTGGGTAGATAATGCCACATCCGGGGGTCACTTTTATACAGCGCCCTGCGGCCGTGGCATTAAATACGCAACTTGTCACCCCTGGACGGGGTACCCTGGAGGAGTGGGGACCCCTTCAATCAAGGGGTCCCCCCCTCCAGCCACCCAAGGGCCAGGGGTGAAGCCCGAGGCTGGCCCCCCCCCCATCCAAGGGCTGCGGATGGGGGGCTGATAGCCTTGTGAAAATTGAAAGAATATTGTTTTTTCCAGTAGTAGTACAAGTCCCAGCAAGCCTCCCCCGCAAGCTGGTACTTGGAGAACCACAAGTACCAGCATGCGGGAGAAAAACGGGCCCGCTGGTACCTGTAGTTCTACTGGCAAAAAAAATACCCAAATAAAAACAGGACACGCACACCGTGAGAGTAAAACTTTATTTCACACGTCGACACACACATACTTACCTATGTTCACACGCCGACCTCTGTCCACTTGTCCAAGTAGAATCCACGGTGTACCTGAAAATAAAATTATACTCACCTGATCCAGTGTCCTGTGGTCTTTTATTATAATCCACATACTTGGCAAAAAAAACAAAAAACGAACACCCGGAGCAGGCGGACTGAAAGGGGTCCCATGTTTACACATGGGACCCCTTTCCCCGAATGCAGAGACCCCCCGTGACTGCTGTCACAGAAAGGTCTCTTCAGCCAATCAGGAAGCACCACTTCGTGGCACTCTCCTGATTGGCTGTATGCGCGTCTGCTGGCAGACAGCGCATTGCACAGCTCCCTCCATTAGTTTCAATGGTGGGAACTTTGCGGTCAGCGGTGGGGTTACCCGCGGTCAGCAGCTGACCGCGGGTGACCTCACCGCTGACCGCAAAGTTCCCACCATTGAATATAATGGTAAGGCTTTGCGATGCGCTGTCTGACAGCTCAGACGCTCATAGCCAATCAGCAGAGTGCCACGACGTTGCGCTCGCTGATTGGCTGAAGGGACCCTCTGTGACAGGAGTCACGTGGGGTCCCGGCATTCGTGGAAAGGGGTCCCATGTGTAAACATGGGACCCCTTTCAGTCCGTTTGGTCCGGGTTGCCGTTTTGTTGTTTTGCCAAGTACGAGGATTATTTTAAAAGATCCGGACACTGGATCAGGTGAGTATAATTTTATTCACAGGTACCCCGGATTCTTCAATGACGAGGGGGGCGTGGCAGTCGGCAGGTCAACATAGGTAAGTATGTATGTGTCGGCATGTATGAAATAAACTTTTACTTTCACGGTGTGCGTCTCCTGTTTTTATTTGGGTATTTATTTTCTAGTAGAACTACAGGTACCAGCGGGCCCGTTTTTCCACCTGCATGCTGGTACTTGTGGTTCTCCAAGTACCAGCTTGCGGGGGAGGCTTGCTGGGACTTGTAGTTCTTCTGAAAAAAACAATATTCTATCATTTTACTCAAGGCTATCAGCCCCCCATCCGCAGCCCTTGGATGGGGGGGACAGCCTCTGGCTTCACCCCTGGCCCTTGGGTGGCTGGGTGGGACCCCTTGATTGAAGGGGTCCCCACTCCCCCAGGGTACCCCGTCCAGGGGTGACTAGTTGGATATTTTATGCCACGGCCGCAGGGCGCTGTATAAAAGTGACCCCCGGCTGTGGCATTATCTGTCCAGCTAATGGAGCCGGATGCTGGTGTAAAAAATACGGGGGACCCCTACGCTTTTTGTCCCCCGTATTTTTTGCACCAGGCGCAGAGCCCGGTGCTGGTTTTAAAAATACGGGGGATCCCCTGTCAATTTTCCCCCCGGATTTTTAGAACCAGGACCGGCTCGAAGAGCCCGAGGCTGGTTATGCTTAGGAGGGGGGACCCCACGCAATTTTTTTTCGTGGTTTTTACAGTTTTTCCCGGTTTTTTTACATTTTTACAAGTCTAATCAAAATCTGTCAAATCGTCCGTTTTTCGACAGCGGGACTGTCGAATCCGTTTTTATTGAATATGTTGAATTCCGGCACCCACTTGCCGGAATTCGACGGTCGAATTGTGTCGAATTAAAAAACGGGCGAAAAATTGCCGCGATTCGCCGGCAATTGCATATACCCCATAATGTTTTTGAATATAAATCCTAAAGCAGGTGGTGTATTAGAGCAAAAGAGTGCAAGAGACCAGCCATGCAGTTTCTAAAATATTATGACAAAATGTTACTGTATTTCATAAGCACTCATTCCTAACTCTGCTAAGTACTGTTTGGTATACTGTATCTGGCTTCCATGAGGTAGTTGTCCATTATTTCAGCTTCCATTGACCTTTTTGAAAGTGGTAGAAGTTATCGATTCTTTTTTTTTATTTTTATTTTCCCCTATTTTTAATTTTCTCCTGCATAGCCCAGTAAAATTTTGCAATGTTAAGTATTGACTTGTGCCTTCTGGGGGTCCACTTCTTCACCAAACCCAGCCAAATATCATCCTAACCCTCTGTTCCTCGTTCTCTATGTACCCCATCTGTGTCACCCATGTCTGTCTACCCCTCCCCTTTAGATTGTAAACTCTCACGAGCAGGGCCCTCTTCCCTCATGTGCTTATCCTTTGTCTTACTTTAATAATCTTCAACTGTACCACATCCAGCAGTCTTCTGCCATCTGATACTTATTCCAGTGTCATCTGCTGATGTAACTATGTGTATTTACCCTGTACTTGTCCTATACTGTCATCAACTGTAAATTGCTGTTTTCCTGTTTGATTATTTATGTACTCTGTAATTGGGCGCTGCAGAACCCTTGTGGCTCCATTTAAATAAAGGATAATAATAATAATAATAATATAGGGTGTATAATCCCCAGGTGTATCTCACACATCACACAGTACAGTATATAGGGTGTATAATCCCCAGGTGTATCTCACACATCGCTCAGTACAGATTACAGGATGTATAATCACCAGGTGTATAACACATGTTGCACAGTACAGTATACATACTGGTCACAACAATGCAGCAGATACTGAGCACTGATCAGGATATTAGAAGTGACACAGAGCTGCAAGATACAGCAATGGCCTACTGTACTGTACTATATATGTATACTGCTGGTCACCAAAATGCTGCACTGTCCTACTATATACTGCTCACAATAATGCAGCACAGATATGGAATCGATACTTGCAGTGACACAGAGCTGCAAGATACTACAGCAATGGCCTAATGTACTGTAGAACTATATACTGTTGGTCACCAAAATGCTGCACTGTAATACTATATATACTGCTCACAAAAATGCAGCACAGATATGGAATGGATACTTGCAGTGACACAGAGCTGCAAGATACTACAGCAATGGCCTAATGTACTGTACAACTATATAATGTTGGTCACCAAAATGCTGCACTGTAATAATTATAATACTATATATACTGCTCACAAAATGCAGCACAGATATGGAATGGATACTTGCAGTGACACTGAGCTGCAAGATACTACAACAATGGCCTAATCATGTACTGTACAACTATATACTGTTGGTCACCAAAATGAAGCACACTGAGCACAGATATGTAGCTTTTCAGGCAGAGAACGTAGATATTTTCAGCACACTGAGCACAGATATTTGCAGCACACTGAGCACAGATATTTGCAGCACACTGAGCACAGATTATGGAGCTTTTCAGGGAGAGAACGCAGCCACGTCCTCTCCGTTCAATCTCCAATGCACGAGTGAAAATGGCGGCGACGCGCGGCTCTTTATATAGAATATGAATCTCGTGAGAATCCGACAGCGGGATGATGACGTTCGGGCGCGTTCGGGTTAACCGAGCAAGGCGGGAAGATCCGAGGCTGCCTCGGAACCGTGTAAAATAGGTGAAGTTCGAGGGGGTTCGGATCTCGAGGAACCGAACCCGCTCATCTCTACTTAATACATTTAAGACTGAGGCTTTCTCCATAAACATCCCTATCGAGGAGGTTAAGATACTTAAGGACAAATACAGATACGCATGGCAACATAGATCTATTAAATACCTTGGGGTCCACTTGGCTAGAGATAGTGACTTATATGAGTGTATCTACACGGCATTGCTTCACAACTTTGAGAAGCTGATTAAGGACTGGCTGAACCAAGATATATCCTGGTTGGGACGCATTGAAGCCGCTAAGATGATTTTACTTCCCAAACTAATGTACCTATTCCGGGCCATACCCAGACCTCTCCCTAAACTACTTAGTAATAAGGTTTATGGGGTGCTTTCCCGATACATTTGGAAGGGCTCTAAACCGCGCATAGCTAGACGGACTCTTGTTTTGCCTAAACATTCTGGTGGGGTGGCCTACCCCGATCTGGATGGATATCATGCAGCATGCATACTTAGTCAGATACGGGACTGGTTAACTTCTCAGGCTCCTAAGCCTTGGGTACTGATAGAACGCTCCTTTGTGTCACCGAAAATACTTACTGACCTGCTATGGCTACCTCCCCGCATTGCCACTCCCCTACCTGGCCCAATAGCTGCAATTAAAACAACCCTTTCCGTGTGGCATAGAACTATCTCTAAACCTGACGGCATAAGGCTACCCGCCCCTGACTTAACGCTCTTGACGATAGCGCAGCTTATCCCGGATTTGAGGCTTGATTCATGGAAGCTGGCTGGTCTCTTGACTCTGAGAGACATTTTCCCAGAGGGTCAGATGGCATCTTTTTCCCAATTGCAGGCACAGTTCCACATCCCCAAACAAGACTTCCATAAATTTCTTCAATTGCGCCACTGGCTGACAACCCACCTCCCAAGGCCGTATGTTTTACCTCCCTTTCCTAAAGTACTGCTCTCCAGACTGACCTCCCATCTGCATCGAGGCGGTATAACAAAATGGTACCAGTTTATAGTAATTCATTTTAAAGTGGGGAAACTACCAGCTCAAGTTAAATGGGAAAGGGACCTATCTAGAACTTTATGGGAGGACGAATGGGATGCAATTTCCTTTAATTGTTTGAAGATGCCTAAATGCTTGAGCCACTCAGAGATGTTTTACAAATTGTGTCAGAGGGCGTAATTTACACCTGAGCGGCAATATAGTATATGGCCCTCCACTTCTCAATTCTATTGGAGAAATTGCGGTTACATTGGGAATATATATCACGTTTTTTGGGAATGTCCTGTGCTCCGCCCGCTCTGGTCTGAGGTATTCTCATTGATAGAAGATGTGCTATCAGTGCCAATAACGGCTGACCCAGTAGTGGCGTTATTTCATTACACTACACAAAATCTCTCTCGTAGTGATGCATACCTTCTGGGTCACATACTGATCTCCACTAAGGCCGTCATAGCACAGTTATGGAAATCCGCTTCTGTGCCAAATATTAGGCACATTGTGAATAAAGTCCATAAACACTATCTGTTTGAAACGGCCGAATGTTCATACACTTCCTCCACCCAATCTGCACTTGTGAAGTGGTCTAGTGGAATATATACCGAAAGAATAATGGGCAGTCCATTATCTATAATGATCGTATTGACTTAACTGTGTTGCACTTGCCAAGTGGTGACCTACCCCTTGGTATTCTCTAGGCTAGTCAGGAAGCTTGTTCGATGGTTGCTGTGCATGACACACGATGCATTGTTCTTAACTTGTCTACCCCTGTATGTCTTTGTCTAACCCTTTTGTCTCTTCCCCCATTTTACTTACTTGATTGTAAGTTGTTTAACTAATTTTGATTTGTATAGAGGTGGTCACATATTTCTAAATATGGACTTGTCAGTGGATTCACTGCAGTATTGTTTGTGTCACCTACATGTATTTAGATATGCTGACTCTTTACTCAATAAAAATTTATTTAAAAAAAAATATAAAAAAATCATCTGTTAACAAATATGTGTATCAACCGCTGAACCCCAATATCGATTGAGATTGATTTTAATCAATTTTCATTAATTTTGTATTGTTTACATTTGATCAAAATCGGTCTTTGGTAAATTTCCCCTCAGTACTTCAAACAGATTGAATTATATATGTTATGCATGAATAGACTTATTGTATAGAGCCATTGTTAACACAATAATTACAAGAGAACATATGAAATTATACAAAAAGTATATAGTTAGTATACAAGGTATGCAGTACAATAAGTATGCAATAAAACAAGAATACAAAATAGAATCCGACAATAGGAGAGGCCACTTCTCTAATGAGCTTGCATTTAAATTCTAGGTTGGAATACATAAAGAGACTGAAGTTGGCAGTAATGGTGCAGTAGATTGCTGAACTTGGCCATAATATTTGTCATGGGATCCGGTCTGAAGATCGACAGTATCTAGGTCGACAATGTTTAGGTCGACCACTATAGGTCGACAGTCACTAGGTCGACATGGATGGAAGGTCAACAGGGTTTCTAGGTCGACATGTGCTAGGTCCACAGGTCTAAAGGTCGACATGAGTTTTTCACATTTTTTTTTTTTTTTAATTTTTTCATACTTAACGATCCACGTGGACTACGATTGGAACGGTAATCTGTGCCGAGCGAAGCGGTAGCGGAGTGAAGGCACCATGCCCGAAGCATGGCGAGCCATGCGAGGGGACGCGGTGCACTAATTTGGGATCCCGGTCACTCTACGAAGAAAACGACACAAAAAACAAAACAAAAAACCCTCATGTCGACCTTTAGACCTGTCGAACTAGCACATGTCGACCTAGAAACCCTGTCGACCTTCCATTCATGTCGACCTAGTGACTGTCGACCTATAGTGGTCGACATAAACATTGTCGACCTAGATACTGTCGATTTGATGAACCACACCCATTTGTCATGTATATCAAATCCTTACTATTAAAAATCTGTATTCATGGGCTGTGTTTTTAGAATGGACTTCTAAGTGAGGAAAGAAGGTACTTTATTTCGAGTGAGCGTATTTTTAACCTGGCACTGCTGATGACCCATGGCTCAGATAAGACTGTGACTAGTCAGAACTGTGTCCTGGGGTAAGTACCTATGGGAAAATTACTAGTGAAATCCAAAACCATGCTGTCTCTAGTTGTAGTGGGTGCTCTATTGCATCATGATATAGTTCCATTTGTAACCAGAAAGGTTTCATTATTGTTATATTAGTGGGGCACAGAGCATTTAAGTTTATAAAAAATGGTTTAGCCCTCTATTTTATGTATATACGCCCTTTGCTATATTGAAAAGTAAGCTTGTGATCTGTCAGAAGGTGAATCTCTGTAAACAGCAAGCTCCAATTTATTTTTCGGTTTAGTAATTCAGTAGCCATGTCTGTGTGTTTGCACCTGCTTTCAATATAGTTTGTCTACTACCATTGCTCATACGTCTCAGTTTTATTTTAGCATTTTTTATATCTCCGTCTCGCGTTGTCTCTAGCCTTTTGTGGTCAATTCACCTTTAGAGACTGTAGTGTGTTATTGTCATTAAGCAAAGGTACAACCTAATGTCCTCATACTTTCACATGTTATGTAAAATGTTATTTGAACAACGGGTGAGTGACCTAGTGAGTACACACTGGAATAAAGCCAACAGTTCAAAGGTGATCAAATACTTTAATATGTCGGATGTACTAGTTAAAAGGCAACAGAAACATTTTGTAGCATACCATGTAGCATATCTGCTAACCTTCGTTTTCTCTACATCAATGTACTTGTGCATGTACAATTTATAATTGGTTGACATACTTGTGCTGCGTGAGAGATGTCCCTGAGAGATGCTCCTTCCGTTGAGGAGTTAATTATTGGAACTGGACAACTGTGTTATTCACAAACCTGCAAAAATATGACCCTACAAGCTCAAAATGCATTTTGTGTCATGCACTTATTTATGCATGATAGTCATTCCAAGTGGTGGATTTTACCTATGGGCTGCAGGACTGCAGCTTCTCTGGTAAAATCCACCACCCAGCTCAGTGTCAGTTTGCCAGATGCAGTCCGTGACTGCACTGACTTCACTATGATTGGCAGTGGCTTCCTATTGGAAGTCCTACCTGTCAGTCACCGACACTACAGGCAGTCCCATTGGGAGGTGTTTCCTCCCTCTGGGACTGCAAAACTAGACTACAACTAGCAGAGAGCTTGCTTCCTGTAGGAAGCCACTCCCTGCTCTCATGAGCCCAATCCGGCTTCTATAGGTTGCAACCGATGCAGTCCATAAAAGCCTGGAGATTGCGCATGCACAGTTGTGCTGCCACTGATGCGCATGTGCCCGGACCCGGCAAACTGTCTCTTCTCCTGCTGTGTGTGTAAGTGTAGGGGTGTGTGTGCACTAGAGATGAGCGGGTTCGGTTCCTCGGAATCCGAACCCACCCGAACTTCAGTTTTTTTACACGGGTCCGAGCGACTCGGATCTTCCCGCCTTGCTCGGTTAACCCGAGCGCGCCCGAACGTCATCATCCCGCTGTCGGATTCTCGCGAGGCTCGGATTCTATCGCGAGACTCGGATTCTATATAAGGAGTCGCACGTCGCCGCCATTTTCACACGTGCATTGAGATTCATAGGGAGAGGACGTGGCTGGCGTCCTCTCCGTTTATAGAGAAGAGAGTGAGACTAGAGTAGAGAGAGACACAGTAGTAATTTTGGGGAGCATTAGGAGGAGTACTACTACTTGCTGAAGTGATAGATAGATAGTGTGACTGTATAATGTATATCTGACTTGTGGGGGAGACACTGACAGTGGGGAGCAGTTAGAGTCTGAGAGCAGGACTCAGGAGTACATATAACGTACAGTGCACACTTTTGCTGCCAGAGTGCCACACTGCCATTGTGACCACACTGACCACCAGTATAATATATATTGTGATTGTCTGCTTAGGAGTACTACTTGCAAGTTGCTGATAGTGTGACCAGTGACCTGACCACCAGTTTAATAATCACCACCAGTTTATATATATATATATATATATATATATATATATATATATAATTGTATATAATATATATATAATATTGTATACCACCTACCCGTTTTTTTTTTCTTTCTTCTTCTTTATACATACTACTATAGTATCTTACTGTAGCAGTCTGCGGTGCTGCTGAGCTGACAGTGTCCAGCAGGTCCGTCATCAGTCATTACATAATAAATATATATACCTGTCCGGCTGCAGTACTAGTGATATTATATATATATATATTGATTTCATCTCATTATCATCCAGTCTATATTAGCAGCAGACACAGTACGGTAGTCCACGGCTGTAGCTACCTCTGTGTCGGCAGTCGCTCGTCCATCCATAATTGTATACCACCTACCCGTGGTTTTTTTTTTTTTCTTTCTTCTTTATACATACTACTATAGTAGCTTACTGTAGCAGTCTGCGGTGCTGCTGAGCTGA
The DNA here is from genome assembly GCF_028390025.1 of Pseudophryne corroboree. Lineage (NCBI taxonomy): Eukaryota > Metazoa > Chordata > Amphibia > Anura > Myobatrachidae > Pseudophryne > Pseudophryne corroboree. The sequence goes on along the minus strand of NC_086453.1, from coordinate 223,873,793 downwards.
CAGTGTCCAGCAGGTCCGTCATCAGTCATTACATAATAAATATATCTACCTGTCCGGCTGCAGTATTAGTGTGATATTATATATATATATATTGATTTCATCTCATTATCATCCAGTCTATATTAGCAGCAGACACAGTACGGTAGTCCACGGCTGTAGCTACCTCTGTGTCGGCAGTCGCTCGTCCATCCATAATTGTATACCACCTACCCGTGGTTTTTTTTTTTCTTCTTTATACATACTACTATAGTAGCTTACTGTAGCAGTCTGCGGTGCTGCTGAGCTGACAGTGTCCAGCAGGTCCGTCATCAGTCATTACATAATAAATATATCTACCTGTCCGGCTGCAGTACTAGTGTGATATTATATATATATATATTGATTTCATCTCATTATCATCCAGTCTATATTAGCAGCAGACACAGTACGGTAGTCCACGGCTGTAGCTACCTCTGTGTCGGCAGTCGCTCATCCATCCATAATTGTATACCACCTACCCGTGGTTTTTTTTTTCTTCTTTATACATACTACTATAGTAGCTTACTGTAGCAGTCTGTGGTGCTGCTGAGCTGACAGTGTCCAGCAGGTCCGTCATCAGTCATTACATAATAAATATATATACCTGTCCGGCTGCAGTACTAGTGATATTATATATATATATATATATATTGATTTCATCTCATTATCATCCAGTCTATATTAGCAGCAGACACAGTACGGTAGTCCACGGCTGTAGCTACCTCTGTGTCGGCAGTCGCTCGTCCATCCATAAGTATACTAGTATCCATCCATCTCCATTGTTTACCTGAGGTGCCTTTTAGTTGTGCCTATTAAAATATGGAGAACAAAAATGTTGAGGTTCCAAAATTAGGGAAAGATCAAGATCCACTTCCACCTCGTGCTGAAGCTGCTGCCACTAGTCATGGCCGAGACGATGAAATGCCAGCAACGTCGTCTGCCAAGGCCGATGCCCAATGTCATAGTACAGAGCATGTAAAATCCAAAACACCAAATATCAGTAAAAAAAGGACTCCAAAATCTAAAATAAAATTGTCGTCGGAGAAGCGTAAACTTGCCAATATGCCATTTACCACACGGAGTGGCAAGGAACGGCTGAGGCCCTGGCCTATGTTCATGGCTAGTGGTTCAGCTTCACATGAGGATGGAAGCACTCAGCCTCTCGCTAGAAAAATGAAAAGACTCAAGCTGGCAAAAGCACCGCAAAGAACTGTGCGTTCTTCGAAATCCCAAATCCACAAGGAGAGTCCAATTGTGTCGGTTGCGATGCCTGACCTTCCCAACACTGGACGTGAAGAGCATGCGCCTTCCACCATTTGCACGCCCCCTGCAAGTGCTGGAAGGAGCACCCGCAGTCCAGTTCCTGATAGTCAGATTGAAGATGTCAGTGTTGAAGTACACCAGGATGAGGAGGATATGGGTGTTGCTGGCGCTGGGGAGGAAATTGACAAGGAGGATTCTGATGGTGAGGTGGTTTGTTTAAGTCAGGCACCCGGGGAGACACCTGTTGTCCGTGGGAGGAATATGGCCGTTGACATGCCTGGTGAAAATACCAAAAAAATCAGCTCTTCGGTGTGGAAGTATTTCAACAGAAATGCGGACAACATTTGTCAAGCCGTGTGTTGCCTTTGTCAAGCTGTAATAAGTAGGGGTAAGGACGTTAACCACCTCGGAACATCCTCCCTTATACGTCAACCTGCAGCGCATTCATAATAAGTCAGTGACAAGTTCAAAAACTTTTGGCGACAGCGGAAGCAGTCCACTGACCAGTAAATCCCTTCCTCTTGTAACCAAGCTCACGCAAACCACCCCACCAACTCCCTCAGTGTCAATTTCCTCCTTCCCCAGGAATGCCAATAGTCCTGCAGGCCATGTCACTGGCAATTCTGACGAGTCCTCTCCTGCCTGGGATTCCTCCGATGCATCCTTGCATGTAACGCCTACTGCTGCTGGCGCTGCTGTTGTTGCTGCTGGGAGTCGATGGTCATCCCAGAGGGTAAATCGTAAGACCACTTTTACTACTTCCACCAAGCAATTGACTGTCCAACAGTCCTTTGCGAGGAAGATGAAATATCACAGCAGTCATCCTGCTGCAAAGCGGATAACTGAGGCCTTGGCATCCTGGGTGGTGAGAAACGTGGTTCCGGTATCCATCATTACTGCAGAGCCAACTAGAGACTTGTTGGAGGTACTGTGTCCCCGGTACCAAATACCATCTAGGTTCCATTTCTCTAGGCAGGCGATACCGAAAATGTACACAGACCTCAGAAAAAGAGTCACCAGTGTCCTAAAAAATGCAGCTGTACCCAATGTCCACTTAACCACGGACATGTGGACAAGTGGAGCAGGGCAGGGTCAGGACTATATGACTGTGACAGCCCACTGGGTAGATGTATGGACTCCCGCCGCAAGAACAGCAGCGGCGGCACCAGTAGCAGCATCTCGCAAACGCCAACTCTTTCCTAGGCAGGCTACGCTTTGTATCACCGGTTTCCAGAAAAAGCACACAGCTGAAAACCTCTTACGGCAACTGAGGAAGATCATCGCGGAATGGCTTACCCCAATTGGACTCTCCTGTGGATTTGTGGCATCGGACAACGCCAGCAATATTGTGTGTGCATTAAATCTGGGCAAATTCCAGCACGTCCCATGTTTTGCACATACCGTGAATTTGGTGGTGCAGAATTTTTTAAAAAACGACAGGGGCGTGCAAGAGATGCTGTCGGTGGCCAGAAGAATTGCGGGACACTTTCGGCGTACAGGCACCACGTACAGAAGACTGGAGCAACACCAAAAACGCCTGAACCTGCCCTGCCATCATCTGAAGCAAGAAGTGGTAACGAGGTGGAATTCAACCCTATATATGCTTCAGAGGTTGGAGGAGCAGCAAAAGGCCATTCAAGCCTATACAATTCAGCACGATATAGGAGATGGAATGCACCTGTCTCAAGCGCAGTGGAGAATGATTTCAACGTTGTGCAAGGTTCTGCTGCCCTTTGAACTTGCCACACGTGAAGTCAGTTCAGACACTGCCAGCCTGAGTAAGGTCATTCCCCTCATCAGGCTTTTGCAGAAGAAGCTGGAGACATTGAAGGAGGAGCTAACACGGAGCGATTCCGCTAGGCATGTGGGACTTGTGGATGGAGCCCTTAATTCGCTTAACAAGGATTCACGGGTGGTCAATCTGTTGAAATCAGAGCACTACATTTTGGCCACCGTGCTCGATCCTAGATTTAAAACCTACCTTGGATCTCTCTTTCCGGCAGACACAAGTCTGCTGGGGTTCAAAGACCTGCTGGTGAGAAAATTGTCAAGTCAAGCGGAACGCGACCTGTCAACATCTCCTCCTTCACATTCTCCCGCAACTGGGGGTGCGAGGAAAAGGCTCAGAATTCCGAGCCCACCCGCTGGCGGTGATGCAGGGCAGTCTGGAGCGACTGCTGATGCTGACATCTGGTCCGGACTGAAGGACCTGACAACGATTACGGACATGTCGTCTACTGTCACTGCATATGATTCTCTCCCCATTGAAAGAATGGTGGAGGATTATATGAGTGACCGCATCCAAGTAGGCACGTCACACAGTCCGTACTTATACTGGCAGGAAAAAGAGGCAATTTGGAGGCCCTTGCACAAACTGGCTTTATTCTACCTAAGTTGCCCTCCCACAAGTGTGTACTCCGAAAGAGTGTTTAGTGCCGCCGCTCACCTTGTCAGCAATCGGCGTACGAGGTTACTTCCAGAAAATGTGGAGAAGATGATGTTCATTAAAATGAATTATAATCAATTCCTCCGTGGAGACATTGACCAGCAGCAATTGCCTCCACAAAGTACACAGGGAGCTGAGATGGTGGATTCCAGTGGGGACGAATTGATAATCTGTGAGGAGGGGGATGTACACGGTGATATATCGGAGGATGATGATGAGGTGGACATCTTGCCTCTGTAGAGCCAGTTTGTGCAAGGAGAGATTAATTGCTTCTTTTTTGGTGGGGGTCCAAACCAACCCGTCATTTCAGTCACAGTCGTGTGGCAGACCCTGTCACTGAAATGATGGGTTGGTTAAAGTGTGCATGTCCTGTTTATACAACATAAGGGTGGGTGGGAGGGCCCAAGGACAATTCCATCTTGCACCTCTTTTTTCTTTAATTTTTCTTTGCGTCATGTGCTGTTTGGGGAGTGTTTTTTGGAAGGGCCATCCTGCGTGACACTGCAGTGCCACTCCTAGATGGGCCAGGTGTTTGTGTCGGCCACAGGGTCGCTTATCTTACTCACACAGCTACCTCATTGCGCCTCTTTTTTTCTTTGCGTCATGTGCTGTTTGGGGAGTGTTTTTTGGAAGGGCCATCCTGCGTGACACTGCAGTGCCACTCCTAGATGGGCCCGGTGTTTGTGTCGGCCACTAGGGTCGCTTATCTTACTCACACAGCTACCTCATTGCGCCTCTTTTTTTCTTTGCGTCATGTGCTGTTTGGGGAGTGTTTTTTGGAGGGGCCATCCTGCGTGACACTGCAGTGCCACTCCTAGATGGGCCCGGTGTTTGTGTCGGCCACTAGGGTCGCTTATCTTACTCACACAGCTACCTCATTGCGCCTCTTTTTTTCTTTGCGTCATGTGCTGTTTGGGGAGTGTTTTTTGGAAGGGCCATCCTGCGTGACACTGCAGTGCCACTCCTAGATGGGCCAAATGTTTGTGTCGGCCACTAGGGTCGCTTAGCTTACTCACACAGCTACCTCATTGCGCCTCTTTTTTTTTTTTGCGTCATGTGCTGTTTGGGGAGTGTTTTTTGGAAGGGCCATCCTGCGTGACACTGCAGTGCCACTCCTAGATGGGCCCGGTGTTTGTGTCGGCCACTAGGGTTGCTTATCTTACTCACACAGCTACCTCATTGCGCCTCTTTTTTTCTTTGCGTCATGTGCTGTTTGGGGAGTGTTTTTTGGAAGGGCCATCCTGCGTGACACTGCAGTGCCACTCCTAGATGGGCCCGGTGTTTGTGTCGGCCACTAGGGTCGCTTAGCTTAGTCATCCAGCGACCTCGGTGCAAATTTTAGGACTAAAAATAATATTGTGAGGTGTGAGGTATTCAGAATAGACTGAAAATGAGTGGAAATTATGGTTTTTGAGGTTAATAATACTTTGGGATCAAAATGACCCCCAAATTCTATGATTTAAGCTGTTTTTTAGTGTTTTTTGAAAAAAACACCCGAATCCGACAAAAAAAATTCGGTGAGGTTTTGCCAAAACGCGGTCGAACCCAAAACACGGCCGCGGAACCGAACCCAAAACCAAAACACAAAACCTGAAAAATTTCAAGTGCACATCTCTAGTGTGCACGCGCATGAACAGAGCAACACTTGAATTGCTGCATTGTGTATGAAGTATGGCACCCTTGTTCCTATATTGTAGTACTAAGTACCAGCAAGGTAGCACATCCCATTATAAGAAGCTAGGGTGTGCAGTCCAGGCCCCCTCTCTATATAGTCTATATTGTGTGTGTATATGTGAGAGGTGCGGCTGCGCGTGTGGTGGTGCCTGCTGCCGTGCAGGTGTATTTTCGGTACTCACCAGGCGCCGCTCTCTCTCACCTTCAGGTACCGGAACCTTCAACAGACCTGGCAATCTTCAATCGGATCCGGACACGGCTATTCCCTCTCGGAGCTGACCGACGACCGAGCTGAGGAGAGAATAGTTTACCTTAAAGGGGGTATCGACCCTTCTTCCACTGGAAAAGGGGATACCCCAGGGGTGACCGCGACCTTCACCGGTTGGGTGAAAGGTCATCACTGGCACAAAGCCTCAGCCACCCAGCTTCCACACACTCGCGCTCTCGCACGTAGTGTGATGAAAAGGATTCTCACGTCCGTGAGCAATCCCGACTCCGGCGCTCGGGGACAGACAAGGGACAAACGTACACGGATGCTACTCACCGTCACAAGTCTTGCACTCCGATCTTCTCCACTTACAGGTCCCTGTAAGGAGGCAAAGAGAAACAGCCGTGCAGGGCCAAGAACTACCCTAGTGTGCGTCCGCTACACTAGCTACATAAACAGAGCCCTCAAACTAGCTCGTGTGGGTGGTGCAACACAACTAAGCACAACTTAAACAACGCATACACTTTGCCCTGCACGGTAACAACCTACATCACAATATCGGAATACAAGATCACACGGTGCTGTCCCTTTAAATCCCTCCCGCTGGAAAGGGGGTGGGCGCCGCACGGCCTACCCACCTCCTGTACCTTCCCTTATGTGGGCCCCAGGCCTGCCTACCTAAATACCTCAGGGTGGCCTGGGCCTAGCGCCCAGTGCCACCTGTACTCACCTCGGGGGTCTTATTCACTGGGCCTAGCGACCCCTAGCTGCACACAGGCCGGAGGCCTGATTTCACCCACGGGCCTAGCGCCCGCCTAACCTGTCACACGCGGGGTGACCTGGGCCTAGTACCCAGCGTCACCTTTAGATATCCCTAGCTGGCCAAAATACCCTAGGGCCTAATGCCCTCTAATGCCCACAGGCCTATTGCCTGATATGCCCCCGGGCCTAGTGCCCGCCTAACTGGTGCCACAGGGAGAGGGTGGCTTGGGCCTAATGCCCAAACCACCTAATCAAATAATGGCCCCCAATCTCCTATCTGCGCCCAGGCCTAGTGCCTGAATTGTGCCCTCGGGCCTAATGCCCGTCCCTGGTGGTCGAGGGAGGAAAAGGGGAGGGGGTGAAGTTAGCCTCACTGAGGCCTCACCTGATCCAGGGGTCTCCGGCACCCTCTTCTGCCGCTGGCCCGTCCTGGCCAGCGGCGCCTCCGTCTCTTCTCCGCATCCAGCCGCCGCTGGACATCTTCTTCAAGGGGCCTGGCGTCTCCTGGCCTCTTCCGCGGCCTCAGGACCTCTTCACCGCTCTTCGGCGCGGCGTCTTCTCCCGGCGTCTTCTCTCTGCTCTTCCCGCCCGGCGTCCTCTTCTGCCTTCGCGCCCCCGCGCGCGGTCTTTTCTTCAGGCTCCCGCCCGGCGTCTGACGTCAGACGCCGGGGGCGGGGCCTATGACGCGGCGAGCGCCAATTGGCTCGCCGCGTCCCTCTCTGATTGGCTGCCGCTCCGGGAGCCGCGATTGGCTCCCGGAGGGCGCCAACATTCAAAGTCCTCCGCAGCCTCTGGTCCGGTGCAGGGACAAGGGTAATCCCTGCACCAGACACCCGCCGCTCCTGCCCACAGACAAGCGCTGGGGGCAGACAAGCTGCCCCAGCGCTGCCACACACACACTCCCGCAGGGGACACAGATCCCCTGCGTGCTGCTGATGGGATGTGTCCCGGAGTACCGGACACATCTCCACATTTCCCCCCCCTTTTTCCTTTGTTGTCCCTACAAAGTTCCTCACGATGTCCCTTGTCCGCGGGTCAGGGGATTCCGAGGTCCCTCCGGCGAGGTTGTGTTCGAGGGCCCAGCCCGGACGGGCTGTGACCCCACCTCCTTCCACCTCCAGCTCCGGGTTCCTCTTCTTACCTCCCGACCTCCATCGGCGGATCCTCTGGGGGAGTGGCATCTCCTCACGGTCACTCGACGTTGGCCACCAAGGGGACTCTTCCTCCACGGGGACAACAGTCACCCACTCCTGGCCTTTCAGATCGTCAGTGGCATCGTCCCTGTCTTCAGGGGGTGGTACCGACCACCACCCAACAGCGGAATCCTCCGGGGCATCCGTTTCCTCCCGGGCAACAACCACCATCTGTCGCATCTCCTCGTGGGGCATCTCCAAAGGTCCCATGTCTTCCTCTGGAACGGGTCCTCCCACGGCATCACGATCCTCTCCCCGTACGTCCGTCCATTTTGGCACTCCCGGCAGGTACTCTTGCTCCAGGACTATCTCCTCCTCTTCCCGGAGGGCATTCAACTGGGAGCATGACTCCACCCGATCCTGCCAGTCACTCTCGTCGGCGCTTCCGATGCCAGAGTCGTCCTCCATCTGTTCTTGGAGGGATTCGTCGGCGGACAGCTCACCGTAGTCCGAGTCCTCCTCCGATATCTGGACTGGGGTATCATTTTCCTCCTCAGCGTACTTAGTCTCTTCCGCTGGTACGTCTGCTCCCTCGGCGTACTCCTTCGCTTCCGCTGGCATCTCTCGGTACCCAGGACACATCTGTTCCGCGCGTCCTGGTCGTGGACGGTTCCATCGCGGGGAGATTCCGGACGTCTCCGTCACTGGGTCTTCACGCTTTTCTTCGCAGCGTGGTCTCTTCACCTCCCAGTCGTCCACCTCCGCCTTATGCGGGAAAGGATTCTGCCTTACTGGGGTCACTTTCTTGGGACAGAGTAGGTCCGCGGCATCTTCCCAGGGGCACTCACTGGCCGCATGTCCTGGTCGCCGACACTTCCAACAAGGGAGGGCCACTGCCACCTTCTCCAAGACGGGTTCCTGGTCCACCTTCTTCGCTGAGGAATCTCCACCCGTTGGTTCCGGCTCAGAGGAAATGGGCACCTGCGAACTAACTTCAAGCAGGGTCTTCCGCTCCATTTCCCTGGTTTCCTCCTCCCATCTCTGGGCGCGACCATCTGCAATCATCCGGTCTTCATTCCACGGACAATCGGGAAGCGCATGTCCTCTCGCCTCGCAGAGCGCACACACAGGCTCTGCAGCCACCCAGTCCCAAAGCTGCTGACGAGATTCCGTCAGCTGCTTCACCGTGGCCTCGTAGTCCGTCCTGTCTTCAGTCCATGGACATTCCAGGAGCCGATGTCGGGGATCTCCACAGCTTTCACACCAGGAATCAACCTCGTCTTCGCTCAACTCTTCGTCCCAGGGACAACTGTTATGCTCATGCCCGTAGTTTCCGCAGAGCAAACACCAGGACTCCTTCTTCACTTGGCCCTGCTGACGTCTTCGGTCCGCTTCCTGGACCACCTTCTTTGGGGACGTCTCTCGCCACGTACACTTGTCAGCAAAGTGCCCTGTTTGCCGACATTTCTTGCAGGGCGTCACCGCGGCCTTCTTGCGCCCCTTCTCCCGGCGCTCTTCCTTTCCACGCTGGACCGACCGCTGCACCATCTTCAGGAGGTCTGCCCCGGACACCGTCACCCAGTCGCTCTGGTCCGCACGCGTCCGTGGGTGAGTCTGTTCCGGTGCCATCCGCAGGGAGGTCTTCTTGGTGGCGTTCCACATCGTGTCCGTGATCCGGTCTCTCTTATCCTGCCGACTACGCCAAGTGTGAGAGGTGCGGCTGCGCGTGTGGTGGTGCCTGCTGCCGTGCAGGTGTATTTTCGGTACTCACCAGGCGCCGCTCTCTCTCACCTTCAGGTACCGGAACCTTCAACGGACCTGGCAATCTTCAATCGGATCCGGACACGGCAATTCCCTCTCGGAGCTGCCCGACGACCGAGCTGAGGAGAGAATAGTTTACCTTAAAGGGGGTATCGACCCTTCTTCCACTGGAAAAGGGGATACCCCAGGGGTGACCGCGACCTTCACCGGTTGGGTGAAAGGTCATCACTGGCACAAAGCCTCAGCCACCCAGCTTTCACACACTCGCGCTCTCGCACGTAGTGTGATGAAAAGGATTCTCACGTCCGTGAGCAATCCCGACTCCGGCGCTCGGGGACAGACAAGGGACAAACGTACACGGATGCTACTCACCGTCACAAGTCTTGCACTCCGATCTTCTCCACTTACAGGTCCCTGTAAGGAGGCAAAGAGAAACAGCCGTGCAGGGCCAAGAACTACCCTAGTGTGCGTCCGCTACACTAGCTACATAAACAGAGCCCTCAAACTAGCTCGTGTGGGTGGTGCAACACAACTAAGCACAACTTAAACAACGCATACACTTTGCCCTGCACGGTAACAACCTACATCACAATATCGGAATACAAGATCACACGGTGCTGTCCCTTTAAATATCTCCCGCTGGAAAGGGGGTGGGCGCCGCACGGCCTACCCACCTCCTGTACCTTCCCTTATGTGGGCCCCAGGCCTGCCTACCTAAATACCTCAGGGTGGCCTGGGCCTAGCGCCCAGTGCCACCTGTACTCACCTCGGGGGTCTTATTCACTGGGCCTAGCGCCCCCTAGCTGCACACAGGCCGGAGGCCTGATTTCACCCACGGGCCTAGCGCCCGCCTAACCTGTCACACGCGGGGTGACCTGGGCCTAGTACCCAGCGTCACCTTTAGATATCCCTAGCTGGCCAAAATACCCTAGGGCCTAATGCCCTCTAATGCCCACAGGCCTATTGCCTGATATGCCCCCGGGCCTAGTGCCCGCCTAACTGGTGCCACAGGGAGAGGGTGGCTTGGGCCTAATGCCCAAACCACCTAATCAAATAATGGCCCCCAATCTCCTATCTGCGCCCAGGCCTAGTGCCTGAATTGTGCCCTCGGGCCTAATGCCCGTCCCTGGTGGTCGAGGGAGGAAAAGGGGAGGGGGTGAAGTTAGCCTCACTGAGGCCTCACCTGATCCAGGGGTCTCCGGCACCCTCTTCTGCCGCTGGCCCGTCCTGGCCAGCGGCGCCTCCGTCTCTTCTCCGCATCCAGCCGCCGCTGGACATCTTCTTCAAGGGGCCTGGCGTCTCCTGGCCTCTTCCGCGGCCTCAGGACCTCTTCACCGCTCTTCGGCGCGGCGTCTTCTCCCGGCGTCTTCTCTCTGCTCTTCCCGCCCGGCGTCCTCTTCTGCCTTCGCGCCTCCGCGCGCGGTCTTTTCTTCAGGCTCCCGCCCGGCGTCTGACGTCAGACGCCGGGGGCGGGGCCTATGACGCGGCGAGCGCCGATTGGCTCGCCGCGTCCCTCTCTGATTGGCTGCCGCTCCGGGAGCCGCGATTGGCTCCCGGAGGGCGCCAACATTCAAAGTCCTCCGCAGCCTCTGGTCCGGTGCAGGGACAAGGGTAATCCCTGCACCAGACACCCGCCGCTCCTGCCCACAGACAAGCGCTGGGGGCAGACAAGCTGCCCCAGCGCTGCCACACACACACTCCCGCAGGGGACACAGATCCCCTGCGTGCTGCTGATGGGATGTGTCCCGGAGTACCGGACACATCTCCACATATACATACCTGAGGGCTTGGGACGCCCTCATCTCTGGATTAGCACCCCACCCACTGCCTCTCAGGCTTTTAAACAGGGAACTTCTCCTGCTGCTCTCTCTGCTGGGGGCCTCACATTCTCACACACACCCCGAACCGGGGGTTGCCATGGGGGTGGTGTTGGGATCCTTTTACCCACAAGCTACGCATACCAACTTATACCTCCAGAACCATCCTTTACATTCTCAACATTTGAGGTCCATGCAATACGCCTCTACGAACCTACTAATCTTCGAGTTGCTGTCATTTACCGTCTACCTGGCATTTCCTCCAAATTCCTCGACAACTTTGCTTCCTGGCTACCTCACTTCCTCTCTTCTGACATTCCCTCCATTATTCTAGGTGATTTCAACATCCCTATCGATAACCCCACAAAATCACCTGCCTCTAAAGTCTAAACTCCTTATCCTCACCTCTTCTCTTGATCTCTCCCAGTGGACCACCTCACCCTCCCATGTAAACGGGAGCTCACTGGATCTGGTTTTCACTCACCGCTGTGATATTTCTGATTTCTCCAATTCCCTTTTTCCCCTCTCTGACCACCACCTGCTTTCTTTCAACTTATCTATCTCTGCTTCCCCATCTCTCCCTCCTAAGGCTTCCATCGCTAAGCATAACATTGAGGCTATTGACACCTCATCCCTATCCTCCCTGACTCACTTCTCTCTCCTCTTCTCTCTCACACATGCCCTGAACAAGCCACATCCCTATACAATGCATCTCTTACTTCTGCCCTTGACTCTGTTGCTCTGCCAACCACTATTCCCCCTCGCAGATCAACACCTCAACCCTGGCACACCAAATGCACCAGATATCTTCAAAAATGCTCACGTACTGCCGAGCGACAGTGGATGAAATCACGCTCTAAAGCAGACTTCCTCCATTTCAAATTTATGCGCTCATCCTTCAGTACTGCCCTTTACCTCGCTAAACAATCATACTTCAGAATCATCATCTCTACCCAGTCTTCCAACCCCTGGCGCCTCTTTGCCACTGTTAACTCCCTCCTCTGCCAACCCCCACCTCCTCTCCCTTCCTCATTGTCTGTGCTTGACTTTGCCACTTATTTCACATCCAAGATTGACTCCATACGTCAGGACATCACATCCCACCAGACCAGCCACCACCCATCCCTTGCCACCCCTCCCCTTCAATCTCACCAACTCTGACATCTTTCTCCCATGTATCTGGTGAGGAAGTCATGGCCCTCATCCGTTCTTTCCCCCCCCATACAAACCTCCCCACTTGACCCTATCCCCTCCCACCTCCTCCGCTACAGTACCTCTCTCCTTTGCCTGTTCCCATCTTGCCCACCTTCTCAATCTCTCCCTCTCATAAGGCACTGTCCCCTCTGCCTTCAAGCATGCTCTTGTCTCCCCTATTCTTAAAAAACCTACCCTTGATCCAAACACTCTCTCCAACTATCGACCCATCTCTCGCCTCCCTTTTACCTCCAAACTTCTTGAGCGTATTGTCTATAATCACCTCACTGCCTTTCTTTCCTCTCACTCACTGCTTGACCCATTCCAGTCTGGTTTCCGTTCTCTCCACTCCACTGAAACTGCCCTCGCAAAAGTCTGCAATGACCTCCATGCAGCCAAATCTAAGGGCCACTACTCTCTGCTTATTCTTCTTGACCTCTCTGCTGCTTTTGACACCTTGGACCACCCTCTCCTTCTGCAAATCCTTCACTCCCTTGGTCTGCATGATACTGCCCTCTCCTGGCTGTCCTCCTACCTCTCTGATCGTTCCTTCTCTGTCTCCTCTCATGATTCTACCTTCCCCCCGCTTCCACTAACTGTTGGTGTCCCCAAAGGCTCTGTTCTTGGTCCTCTCCTTTTCTCTCTATACGTCCTCTTTAGGTGAACTCATTAGTTCTTTTAATTTCCAGTATCACCTCTATGCTGATGACACTCAAATCTACCTCTCCTCCCCTGATCTCTCCACGGCTCTCCTCACTCGTACCTCCAACTGTCTTTCTGCTATCTCTTCCTGGTTGTCCCAGCGCTTTCTTAAACTCAACATGTCTAAGACTGAGCTGATCATCTTCCCACCCTCCCGCAGAGCCTCACCTCCCACAATCTCATTATCCATTGATGGCACGACTATCTCCTCTAGCCTCCAAGTACGCTGTCTTGGCGCAATCCTTGACTCCTCCCTCTCCTTCAAACCACACATTCAGCACCTCTCACAAACCTGTCATTTTCATCTCAAAAACATTTCCAGGATCAGACCTTTTCTCACCCAGGATGCCACTAAGATCATTATTCACTCACTGATTATTTTCAGACTGGACTACTGTAATCTCCTCCTAACTGGCCTCCCTGACAATTACCTCTCTCCACTCCAATCTATCCTCAATGCTGCAGCCCAGCTCATCTTCCTCACCAAATGCACTTTGTCCACCTCCCCTCTCCTACAAGCCCTTTGCTGGCTTCCCTTCCCTTTCAGAATCCAATTCAAACTTCTCACACTCACTTACAAAGCACTCACCCACTCCTCTCCCATTTACATCTCTGACCTTGTCTCCCTTTACTCTCCCACCCGTCCTCTTCGCTCTGCTAATGCACGCCGACTCTCCTGTCTTCTGATTACTTCCTCCCACTCCTATCTCCAAGATTTTTCATGTGCTGCTCCCTTTCTCTGGAATTCTTTACCTCTCCCCCTCAGACTCTCCACCTCTGTACAAAACTTCAAACAGGCTCTTAAGACCCACTTCTTTACCAAACCCAGCCAAATCTCATCCTAACCCTCTGTTCCATGCTCTCTATGTACCCCATATGTGTCACCCCTGTCTGTCTACCCCTCCCCTTAGAATGTAAGCTCTCACGAGTAGGGCCCTCTTCCCTCATGTGCTTATACTTTTCTTACTTTAATAATCCTCAACTGCCCAAATCCCGCAGTTTTTTGGCCACCGTGGAACTTATCTCTACGTCGTTTACTGGTGTAGTTATGCTTAGTTACCCTGTACTTGTCCTTTATTGTCTTCAACTGTAAGTCACTGTTTTCCTGTTTTGATTATGTGCACATGTACTCTGTAATTGGGTGCTGCGGAACCCTTGTGGCGCCATATAAATAAAGGATAATTATAATAATAATAATAACAACCAGCACATGCTGACTGCACAAAAGACATAGGTAAGATCCTTTCAATTATAAACAAAGTCAGTTTGGGGGTGAACTTTTGGGGCATGGGGCTCGCTGGATTGCTCTGGCTGGGCCACTTTGGGGCATCGCCACCTTACATTTATTTCTAACACTTATATCACCTTGTGTTTATTTGATATTTATGTAGAATTTTTCACATATCTTTTACACTTGTAACACTGCTCAGCTAAACCTCACTTTCTAACACTTTGACACCTTACTGCTGTCCACTTTTTTCTTTAACACTCAGCAGCCTCTTTCATTTGCTTAAATTGATCTTTCACTCCTATCCTTTTTCTGTGTGATGCCCTGGGGTGGTGGGGCTGGGGTGGTTTGGGGGTACTATGCGCCCCAGAGGCGAACCCCTATAGTGTTAGGGACCTGTCCGATGAGGTCACTGTGAAGTAGGTGGGCGGGCTCATATACTGGCCAATATATGCCAAGAACCTCAAATATTATGGTTGTTATAATTGTAATGGTGTATGGTGCACCTGCACCCTTGTTCCTATAGTGTGTGTATGCGTAAGTGTAGGGGTGTGTGTGCACGCGCCTGAACAGAGCAACACTTGAATTGCTGCATTGGGCGCCATCTAGTGGCTGCCGGCACACCATAGAGGTGAGGAGCAGTGTTAGCCATTTATTATGTAGGATTAAATGTGTATTATATATACATTTATTAGGGGGGCGGGGTGGAAAAAAATGTCACAAAGTATATGAATAAAAATAGAGGTTTGGTGGAGGGGAGAAATTGACAGAAAATCAATATGTATACATGTAGTAGGGGGAACACACACACATAAGTGCTCTTTCTTACACTCAGCACTAAAATGTGTAGTAAGTTAACATGGCTAGTGAAGTGGTAAAGAGTTGCCCTTGAATCAGACCTCTGATAGATACTGCACATGTGATAACAATTCACAGCTCAAAGCCAGTCACTGACCATGTAGCAACATGACCACAGTGCACCCTGCCTAATATAATGCACACTTATAATATTCAAAAAGACTGACACGGAATATCAGAGGGAGCTGTCTCCCAGTATATATTACATTACCGACATCACAAGGGGCTCATATACATTTGTACCAGCACAACCTGGGCATCACTAGGCATGCCCATTTTGGTGGAGTGCTGCGGAGAGAGGTGTTTTTCTAGAAGCTGGGGGTTCCCTTTAAAAATGTTGCTATGGGGCACACTAGTTTCCAACTATGCCCCTGATTACAATGTACAGTAAATAGAAAACTACTGCCATTTTAGCATTGTTTTTTACATTATGAGTAAGTCTAAATTTGTTCTATTTCTCCACAAACGGATGTGATGTCACCATGCAAATTATTGTGAAATTACAAAACTTAACGGACTATTTACTAAGCCTTGGATGGAAATAAAGTGGACGGAGATAAAGTACCAGCCAATCAGCTCCTAACTGCCATGTCACAGACTGGGTTTGAAAAATGACAGTTAGGAGCTGATTGGCTGGTACTTTCCATCCACTTTATCTCCATCCAAGGCTTAGTAAATAGACCCCTTGGTTACTAAGCAGTTTTAGACACAAAAATCCCTATTGGCAATGGCATAAATATGAAAACTAGTGATTTGACTCATCTACATCTTTCCTACTATAGATTTATAATACACTGCTCACCATGAATGCATGATAATTGCAGCAAGCTTTTGGAGATTATAGTATTACATGAGGAATAGCAGGTTCTAGGATGTAACATTAACAGAGTCGAAGTTCAATGATGTATAATTATCAGTAACACTGAAAAGCCTGCCTTATACAGTACAGTATACACCCTATTTACTGCACAAACATAATACATTTAGATTACACACAGTATACGTGGAACATATGGAAGACAGCACTGCTGTCACACTATCACCATAAACAGGCGTATTTAATAAAAGAGAAAGAAAAGATAAATGAAAACACGGTCATCATCTCGCTTCAGTAACCTGATTCAGAAGCAGCAAGTTTGTGAGATATGTAGATTTGCTAAAGATGTTGAGAATTTATATCTTATTTGTAGATTATTATGTGTACTTTAGCCTGGCATTTCTGCTATATATTTTAAGCGCTTACATTTCAGATGCCCACATTCGTTAAAATGTTTCTCTTTATAGGCCTGGTGGAAAGTTACACGCACATATGTTTTATTACAGCTAAAAAAGCATTTCCCTACTTTGTATACATGCATCAAAATGGTTTGCACATGTCCATATGCACATTAAGGGGAGAATTCAATTGCCTGCAAAAATACAAACCGTTGTCACTGGAAAACTTATTGCACCTACTGTATCACCCAAAAAGTCTGCTTTGAGTCTGTATTTATCATGCAACCCAATTAGAAAACTGCAAAAAAGGCATTCTTTGATAAAGCCCCTGTGAGAGGAGTGGAACGCATCAGAGGTAGAAGTATTGGACCCCTGCATCATTATTGAACCCATAATTTATTGCCGCCGTCTGCCACTGTCATCAGCCAGACAAAAATCGGGAGGAGAGAGACCGCGACATTGGTGCCTGCATGCAGCACATAGAGGTGAGGACTCACAGAGCCTTGAGGTCGGGTACTATTTCCAACAGCAGGCACCAATGTAGGTGCCGGATCCCGCAGCCCGAGACCATCTCACTTGTTACTGGGTCTCTCCTGTGCTGATATCACTGGCGGAAGCCACACGTAAGGCTCTAGCGTGGAGCGGTTTCATATAACAACTTTTTAATTTGTTGAGCGGCAATCTATTGAGGAACTTTGATACAAAATAACTTTCAAAGAGTTATATTTGCTCTATGGGTTCTAACCACAGCTGCTATTGATTTTTGATTGATTTGAATATATGGACTGAGTTTTATCTGTTTATATTATTGCATTCTTCTGTGCACAGAGTATGCTTGGAATCACCTCCTTAGGATGTTTATAATATTACATATGAGTATCTATTGTTAGTTATTTTAGACCGGTCTAGTTTTCTATTCATGAAGTATATTTCTTCTATGTAATAAAATGTATAAAATTTATAGGATAATAAGTTTGGTTTATTGGACTTTCAGCCATATCATATTTGTGACAGCGCAAGAGGGTATTTGTTAGAGTCTTTTGGATATTGGCACTTGGGAATTCCAGTGCTTGTTTTTGACTTGTTGACCCCAAGTCAAGAACTCTCCTGCAGCTTATTGTAATTACCTAAACTAATTGTATATAATCACGAGGTTTTGTTGGTGATATATTAGCGCCTGGTTCCAGTTCTTTTTTTGCCTTTTGCAAAAAAGGTATTAGCCCGATAATTCTTACTGATGTGCAGTGGCAAACTTTACCTATGGACTACAGGACTGCAGCACCCCCAGTGAAATCTGCCACCTCAGCTCAGTGAGCCAGATGCAGTCCGTGAGTATCATGTGCAGTACCGCCGCGGCTACTGCGCATGAACCGGTCCTGGCACCTGTCAGCTATATTTTACAGGTGCTTGGATCCGGCCAGTGATGGGGGAAGGCGGCGGGGACAAGGCAGGGCCGTCTTTTCATATGGGCTCAAAGGGCAGTTGTCCAAGGGCCCCCGGGAGTATAAGGGCCCTACACTGATAGCAGAGGGTTCCACTTTTTTAGGAGTACCAGATTTTTGAAAATCGGCCCTGGGGAACTGGAGATATTTGACTTCAAAGCAGTGGTCCCCATCCAAGCCTGTTAATTGCTCTTCCCAGCCAGATATCTCGGGTTCTGTCTGACAAAGAGTTTTTGTCATCGCATATTCCAAAAGTCGGAACTCTCCCCTTTCAGTGGACACTGGCAGCTTGTCTCTACTATGTCCAGAACCAGAGATATCAGCCTTCCAGCAGCTGGTCCCTGCTCCAGCTGCACACGCCTGGAATGCAGTTTTATATTTTCGTCGGTGGATTGCTCTGGTTCTTGAACTCTGATCCCCAAGTCCCCAGTACCTCCTGAAAGGTGGGACTCTCTATTTCCAATAACTGGAGATATCTGCAGTAAAGCAAGTTTCCCTCCCATTGGAAAATGATGAATATTAAGCCCACTCCCCTAGCCACCCTGTATTAAACACCCCCTACCACCCTGTAAGTCATGTATTGGGGCCACTTCATTCAGCCCAATGCCCCCTTCTACAGTTTATTGTTCTCCCTCCCACCTCATCTCTCACCATCTGTGCAGTAAAGAAGTAATTAGCAGAAATGACTGCTCCATGTCCTACATGCTGAGCGGAAGATAGAACACCCCCTACTGCCCACGGGACATCAAAGCTGCAGCTGATAGTACCCCCACCTCTACCGCTGGAGGATGAGTAGTGGCCCCAGTGCATTGCTTTGCCCAGGGGCCTACACTGCTGTTAAGATGGCCCTGGGACAAGGCAGCAGGGACCAGGCAGCACGGCCAGCGGCAGCACCCTCCTCCATCCAGGCAGGAGCCACTGCAGCAAAGTATAGGTGAAAATGGGAAAATGTGCCTGTACCCCCCAAAAAAGAGAAACTAATATAGGAAAACAGTACAGAAGTCTATTATTGGCCATAAAACAATATTTTGGGTTCTTAAAATGTGTCAAATGGCTATTATATGCATTATTCTAAAACTGTGTAAAAATGATAGAAAGCAAGTGTTTTTCTGCAAAATAAATGCTCTGCCTTAATTATGGTTACATAAAAATGGGTACTAGTATATGGAAACTTTTACAATCAAAATTGGAAACAACCTTAAACAGCGCTTACTTCAGATATTTTACAAAACATAAATGTGACCATACATAGGAGTCAGTGCTCATATACTGGGAAACAGTCCTTAGATGTTCCTCACTGTTCTGGCTGACAGGATATGATCGATTTCTTCTCAGTCCCACGTGACTTGATTTCTCAAATTCAAGGCAAAAACAGACAGAGGGGAACGAGATTGCAGTGAGATCTAAAGATGAAAATTTCTTTCCCCCTTTCTCCGCCCCCGTGGTAAATCAAACAGGGTAGATCCGTCACCCTATTCTCCTTAGAGCAGGAGATTGGAGTATTCTGATAGTTCTTAAACTTTCTTCAAAAAGGGTGTATCTCTCCTTTAGGGGTCCACCACAGTGAAGGATTAGTAGGTATGGTACAAGACCGTACCTTACTTACTACAAATGAAACTCTATAAATCCTATAAAGGTATCTTTTCACTGAATATTTGGGGAGATGGGATAGTATCAGGCGTACCCGACTTACTATTTTCCAGGAGTAGTCTTTCACATAAAGGTATCTTTATATCAACCCTCTTCCTCTCTGTGCTCAACTTCTCCCCCTCTATCACCTGGTGGTTATTCCAGTCTCGATCAATGAGGATATCAGAATATCAAATGGATTGCAAAATAGAGAGAGGGGAACAGGAATTATAGTAAGGTCTGAAGATGGAGATTTTCCTTCCCCCTTTCTTTCTCCAACCCCTTAATAAGTCAAAAAGGGTGGGTCCGTCACCTTATTTCTCAGAAGGGTATATATCTTCTTTTAAAGGTCCACCACAGTGAGAGGTGTGTAGGTATGGTATCAAACCGTACCTTACTTACTATGAATAAAACTGTATAAATCTTCTAAAGGTATCTGTTCACCAAAATTTAGGAAGATAAACTGATATCCAGCATACCCGACTCACTATATCTTGTGAGTCGTCTTCCACATAAAGGTATCTTTTCTAACTGTCCGCTTCCTTTTACTCCTTTCCCCTTGTCACTTGATAATACTATAGTGGATATGAAGGTGGAGTTGAAGGCATCCTCTGAGAACCTGAAAAGCACGCACGTCTTCCCGACCCCCTAATCCCGATTAGCAGCAGTTTGAACCTATAGTATATATTTGACTCATTTTTGAGCCCTTTAAAAAAAAAGTTGACTCCCCCCCCCAATAATTCCCACCTGAATGCCTAAAAACAGTTGTCCCACTCATAAAGCACCCCCGTACACCTGCCCCATACCTTGTACCCCAATTTTGTGCATTTTGCATTTTTTCACCCAAAAAATTTGGTCATTATTGGCCAAAGAAAAATAATTAAAAACTTATAAGTACCTAATTAGTCATCAACGGGGGTACCCCAGTGGTTCTGAACCAAGCCCCGACATTTTTATCTTTGCGATAATCCTATGGAGATATTTTCGCTGGTAATTTTTCACATATTATTTTCACAAGTTGTGATAACAGCCTGTTTTTCGTTCGAAAACAGGTTGTCATTGCCAAATTAATTCCCCCTAAAGGTTCTGTTACGTAAACATAAAAACATAAGCATTCGCATGGGGGGTACCTGGTGCACACAGGCACCCCCTAATGTCCATCACCCCCAAATGCCACGCACAGTGATGATCGCTGCAGCCCGCGGGTGTGTGATCGGACGTCGCCACCTGCTGCTCATTCCTGTCACTGTGCCTTCCCCAGATGCACTTGCGCCCGGTCAGGACAATGTGCTGGCACTGGCTGTATATACTTTACTCAGGGCCGACGCTACCCGCTCACCATCCCTGCTGAGTGAGCGCAGGAAGCGCTTTGAAGATGGTCCCTGTCCTCAAGCAGCACATGAACGCGTACATCTGCTCTCCAAGTTAGACTGAGAGCCTCAGACTGCAGAGCTGGGAAGTGCTGCTGCGCCCTTACAAGTTAAAGCAGGTAGGGTCTGGAGCTTGCAGTTGCAGCCACCACTGAGAGAACAACTCTTTCCCTTCCAGAGTTTACAGCCGTGGCAGGTATTAAGCAGGAAGGGGTTAGCCCGGAGCTAATTCATTCCAAGGTGGGCACTGCTGCTTTAAAGCCACGCCCCTTTATGTGAGGGGGCATAGCTTAGCGGGCTGCGATCGTGTGGAGAAGTGTGGGTGCCCCACAGCCGAAGATGACAGGCTTAAGCCCCATACACACGAGAGAGATGTGTGCTGAGCGATCTAGCACAGACCGCTCAGCACACATCTATCCCCCTGCTCAGCACACAGCGCGATGTGGGGTGGGGACGGGGGACCGCTCACTTCACATGCTTGCTTGCATGCCAAATCTAGAGTCAGCGATAGTGACACGCAGGGCCACGCATCGCTATTGCTGTGGGCATACACATGGAGAGATCCGTGCTTAACTTCTAAGCAATCTAGTCAGATTGCTTAGAATTTAAGCACGGATCTCGCCGTATGTACCATCTTTTACCATTACTCCCCAGCCTGAGTCCCCTCCTCCTCAGTGGTGCAAGTAGAAAAAATGTCTTACGGGTACTGTGTGCGCGCGCCGAAGGCGCGCGTGCAAAAAAATGGGTGGGGCCAGATGCCACATGGGCCAAGGCCAATGAAAATGGGGGCGTGATACACATATGGGGGGAGGGGCAGATACACGTATGACCCCAATAGTGCCAGATACACGTTGCCCCACAGTGCCAGATATACATTGCCCCACAGTGCCAGATACACATTGCCCCACAGTGCCAGCTACACATTGCCTCACAGTGCCAGATACACATTGCCCCACAGTGCCAGATACAGAAATGCCCCCAGAGTGCCAGATATACATTGCCTCACAGTGTCAGATACACATTGCCCCACAGTGCCAAATACACAAATGCCCCCACTGTGTCAGATATACATTGCCCCCCGTGCCAGATACAGAAATGCCCCTACAGTGCCAGATATGCCCCCAGTGCCAGATATCCCCCAGTGCCAGGTATACATGCCCCCCCAGTGCCAGATATCCCCCAGTGCCAGGTATACATGCCCCCCTGTGCCAGATATCCCCCAGTGCCAGGTATATATATGCCCCCCTGTGCCAGATATCCCCCAGTGCCAGGTATACATGCCCCCCCAGTGCCATGTATACATGCCCCCCTGTGCCAGATATCCCCCAGTGCCAGGTATATATGCCCCCCTGTGCCAGATATGCCCCCAGTGCCAGATATCCCCCGGTGCCAGGTATACATGCCCCCCCAGTGCCAGATATCCCCCAGTGCCCGGTATACATGCCCCCCCTGTGCCAGATATCCCCCAGTGCCAGGTATATATGCCCCCCTGTGCCAGATATGCCCCCAGTGCCAGATATCCCCCAGTGCCAGATAGAAATGCCCCCCCCCCAGTGCCAGATATCCCCCAGTGCCAGGTATAACATGCCCCCCCCCTTCCCTGCTCACCGCTGCCGCTGGTCGCTGCCGTCCTGTCTGTCATGTGAGGGAAGCAGAGCGCAGCCTGCGCCTCTCCTTCCCCTCAGTCTCCGGCGGGTGTCTCACAGTTTAATTCAGCGCCGATCCGTGAGCCAATCAGAGCTCGCAGTGCGAGCTCTGATTGGCTCACGGATCGGCGCTGAATTAAACTATGACACCCGCCGGAGACTGAGGGGAAGGAGAGGCGCAGGCTGCGCTCTCCTCCGCTCACATCGCGCTCTCCTCCCCTCACATCAGCGGCGGTGCGGCGATGCGGGGACGGCGTGGAGCAGCAGAGGGAGGGAAGAGGAGCGGCGGCCCGTCGGTGTGGGTACGGCGTACCCACGGCTAAATTCTTACGGGTGCGCCGTACCCACCCGCTTGCACCACTGCTCCTCCTGCAGGTGTCACTCAGAAAGAACAGCAGCCTGAGCCAGCAAGCAAGACACCCACAGCCAGCCTGTGAGAAGCAGCTCAGAGTGAAAGCAGGAGAAGAAGAGAGCAGTAAGTAGCAAGAGAAAGGTTAGGGGTGGAGAGGTTGGTGTTGAATCTGTGCTATTTATTAGAGGATGAGGACCATACTACATATTAGAGCATGGAGGCTGTAATATCATTTATATTCAGTCACATGTTAGATCATTTATTGTAGTGTCCTCCATACTACAATAAATGATCTAATATGTGACCTTCAAGGCCGGATTATAGGTGGGGCGAAAGGGGTGGTTGTGCAGGGGCCCCACACATTGTGGGCCCCTACATTGCTTCAAACATTGCCCCAACCAGTGCACTCTGTACATGCCGCTGCGCCGACGAGTGCATGCAGTCACGGGATGCTAAGGTATAATGGCTCAGTATCGTCTGGCACAGGTGGCAGCAGGGAGAGCAGTCACTTCTATGCTCCGGGGAGCAGCAGCAGAGCACAGTCTCTATGCTGCCCAGCGTCCATTCCTCACTCTGTATGCAGGAAGTGGAGGAGGAGTTTAGTTTAGTAACTCGGGTTGTATTGCTTCTCCCACCTGTGGCTGCTGTTCCCAGTGCCGGTCTCACAGTGAGGTTCCAGTACCTGGCTGCTGGCCTCTTCTAATAGCGATAGCTCAGCACCCTCCCTGTATACCATAAGAGTTTGGTGCGATATACCCAGGAATGGATGCACAACTTTGGCCTTGTTTCTGCTAGGAGAGGAGGGAAGGAACGCTGCTGCTTGTGCTTACACTGTGTGAGGCCCTGCATGGAAGCAGAAGGGACCCCCTAAGACATGCTACTCTATGAGGTTTTACATAAATATATTAGCTGAGTCAAGCATTCAGTAGTTTCCTTAGTAGAGGTTTCATGTGTATCTGGCACTGCTGTGGGAATACTGTGTGGCGTAATGAGAATTTGGATCATACTGTGTAGCGTAACATGAATTTGGCTCATACCGTGTGGCATAATGTAAATTTTGTCTAATACCGTGTGGCATAATGCAAATTTTGGCTCACACTGTGTGGCGTAATGTGAATTTTGGCTCATACTATGTGGCATAATGTAAATTTTGGCTTATACTGTGTGGCGTAATGCATTGTGTGAATTTGGTCATATCGTGTGGCATAATGTCAATTTCGGCTGATATAGTGTGGCATAATGTGGATTTTGGCTCATACTGTGTGGCGTAATGTATATTTTGGCCCATACTGTGTGGTGTAAATGTGAATTTTGCTCATACTGTGTGGCATAATGTGAATTTCAGCTCATACTGTGTGGCGTAACGTGAATTGTGGCTCATACTGTGTGACGTAACGTGAATTTTGGCTCATACCGTGTGGCGTAACGTGAATTTTGGCTCATACTGTGTGGTGTAATGTGAATAAGGGGCATGAGGCCACGTGTGACAAATGTTCGTGACCTGCGGAGTAGGGGTCTCATGGCACAGAAAGAGGCAGATGTGGCTCTGATGGCACATGTGTAAATTTTAAACTTTACTTGTGTTATATTAAAATTGAAATGTTCGGCTACCTATATCTCCCATACTTTGCAGAGTGGCCCACTCAAAATCAGGGTGTAGGTGATGGGGGGTGCAAGTGTTGGGGTAGTGGGGGTGGTGGTGGAGGGGAATGTATATGCACCAAGGCCCATCACTTTCCAGTTCCGCCACTGGGCCGGAACAGGTTGGGGCAGTGTAGGCAGCGGTAGGGTGCAGCGGCAGCTAGGATGCAGGGTTATACCGCAGCGGACAGTGGCCCTCATTCCGAGTTGTTCGCTCTGTAATTTTCTTCGCATCGCAGCAATTTTCCGCTAATTGCGCATGCGCAATGTTCGCACTGCGACTGCGCCAAGTAAATTTGCTAAGAAGTTTGGTATTTTACTCATGGCATTACGAGGATTTTTCTTCGTTCTGGTGATCGGAGTGTGATTGACAGGAAGTGGGTGTTTCTGGGCGGAAACTGGCCGTTTTATGGGTGTGTGTGAAAAAACGCTGCCATTTCTGGGAAAAACGCGGGAGTGGCTGGAGAAACGGGGGAGTGTCTGGGCGAACGCTGGGTGTGTTTGTGACGTCAAACCAGGAACGAAACTGACTGAACTGATCGCAGTGGCAGAGTAAGTATCGAGCTACTCAGAAACTGCAAAGAAATTTCTATTCGCAATATAGAGAATCTTTCGTTCGCAATTTTGCTAAGCTAAGATACACTCCCAGAGGGCGGCGGCTTAGCGTGTGCAATGCTGCTAAAAGCAGCTAGCGAGCGAACAACTCGGAATGAGGGCCAGTGAGTACCGGCCAGTGGTTGCACCATTATGTTTCATTTTATTTCTTTGGGGTGTATTAAATCTACTTTATTATTAGTAACTAGGAAGAAATTAGATTAAGCCATGCGATTTTACTGAATGTAAAATAGTGCTAGATATGATCCTGGGCATTGCTAGACACGCCCAAAAGCTGGTGCTAGACACACCCAAAAGGTGCTAGACATGCCCCTCCTGCAGTGCACCCCCTAATTAAAATTAGCTGCGCACGCCTATGCATGAAAATTTCTTTTTCCAGCATTTCAGCTATGAAGTCAACCCTTTCACTCAGTTTTCTCTTCTCTTCAGTGGTGGAAGTAGAAAAAACTTCTTAGTGGTACTGTGTGTGTGCGCCAAAGGCACTTGCCAAAAAATGGGTTTGTCCACATTCCACAAAGGGCGTGGTCATTGAAAATGGGGGGGTCAACATGACACGCCACCAGGACCGGCGCTTCCATTAGGCAGCTTTAGGCAGCTGCCTATGGGCGGGTGATCTGAAGGGGTGACCCGCTGAGAATGCCCTGGAGAAGTGATGCTGTAGAGCAAAAGCAGGGCCAGCTCAATCGTTAAGCCGGGTATGCGCTGAATAGAGAGCTACAGTGAGGAGGATTGGGCTGTAGTGGTGGGTCACAGCATTGTGCTGAGGAGCAGGGGTGAGGATTTGTCTTCGTGTTAAGCGGTACTGCTCGCGGACCTGCAGTAGAGTGACAGAGGCGGCATTTTGAATGCAGTACTAGCTGTGAGCCAATCGCAGCTAGTGCTGCATTCAAAATGCCTCCTCTGTCACTCTATTGCAGCTCTGCGAGCAGCATCACTTGACAGTGGCCATGCAGCAGGTTACCTCAGCAGCCTACATGTGTTTGGCGTAGACTCTGTTCCGGACACTGAGGTATTCAAAAACCCCGAATTGCCTCTAGGAGGAGACAGATCCTTTTCCACCTTCCGGAAAGAGAAGGTGCTTCAGGGGCAGGCAGGAGTGGGTAACGGGAGCGGATAAAGGAGCACACAAGAGAAGAAAGAGCTGGACAACCTGCTCCCTGCCACCAGAGCACCATACAAGCCCCTTTCTGAGTAAGTATGTACATCCTTAGGCAGAGAGAATATTTTTTGTGCACTCAGGCTGCTGCTGGCTCCCCCTCACTCTATAAAGTACTTGCTGCTCTTGGCTCCCCATACACTGCGCCTATAAATGTGCTACCCTGCTGCCGGTGATCAGTGTGTCAGTGATCACTTTTATCTACAGGTATGCTGACTCTGAGGCCACGGAGCACTGCCAGTGGCACACGTAGGCAGGGTTTCCGAGTACATCAGCAAAATTATTTTTTTCAGAGACAGTTGTGTCTCTGTCTCAATACAAACCATGACCGCGATCGCAACCGCTGTGCTACAGGGACCTCTCATCGGCAGAGCTCAGTCTTACTCTCTGCACAGAGGAGCGTGAGAACTGCTGCTCCCTCACCTACTCCTCAAATTCTGCAGGTACCGCACCACCGGCTCCTGTATCTTCACAAATATATGCAGGCACCCAGCGCACACAGCATTACTATTGGGAGAGCCGGATCACACCTGTCTCTCTCTCTCTTTCTCTCTCTCCATATATACACACACACATATATATAAATCTATCTATCTATCTATCTATCTATCTATCTATCTATCTATCTATCTATCTATCTATCTATCTATCTATTATGAGGGTTCTCTGCGATAGGTTGATTTTAGGTGAGAGATGTATGTGTGTCCCAAAGACTTAATTGGTTTATTTATTATTTTTAATGTGATAAAGTTTTGTTGTCCTGCATTATCTATTCCTTCAGCTAAATTTGCCCAATATGATATAATTACCATCACTGGCAGATACTTACTGTAACAGAAGAACTTTATCAAATTAAAAGTAATAAATAAACCAAAGAAGTTTCTGGGACACACATACTGTCATCTCTCTCCTAAAATTAACCCGCGGTAGGGAACCCTTATGAATGGTATTAGAATATTTTTTCAATAATTTTCTTACTATAGAAAAAATACTTATGTATCATTTAGCCTGTGGTTACTGGTATTCAGGACCACTAACTCTTAGAACCACTCTCCTCATATTTTCACCCAGTTAGTATTGGAACCCCCATACCAACTATACCTCCACCAGTTATACATGAGTGAGAGGTTGTTGCAAAGCACTGTGTTCTTGAATATACGACTACCCTTTTTAAAAAATATATATTGCACTAAGGCTGAATGTTAATCAGATTTGTAAGGGTGCTCCCAAAATTCCAACATTTCTGCGCTGAGCCGTCCCTTTGTCAAGGTTAATTAACCGTTAATTCACCTTGACAAAGGGGAGGCTCAGCCCCGAAATGTTGGAATTGCTGTAAATACACGTGTTTGATTAAGACTCCGATATATACTGTGTATATATATATATATATATATATATATATCTAGATAGATAGATAGATAGATGTAGACGATTCAGCACTCCACTGAATAAAACAACTGCCTCCGGTGCCCTCCAGATATAAGAAGATGTAGCAGAACAAAACCAGCAGCACTCAGCAGGACTTGTGATGTCAGATAAGGTATTCAAACAGACATATAAACCTGTAAACCGTTTCAGGGCCACACAAGCCCCTTTGTCAAGGTAAACCCTTGACAAAGGGGCTTGTGTGGCGCCAAAACATTGGTTTCACCGCCACTGTACCCCCATGCTACACCTTGTGTTTCTGTGTGCCCAAAGTCATTTTAACCCCCAAATGGCCATGTGTTTTCACCGCCACTGTACCCCCATGCTGCACCTTGTGTTTCTGTGTACCCAAAGTAATTTAACCCCAAAATGGCCATGTTTTTCACCGCCACTGTACGCCCATGCTGTACCATTGATGTTTGTGTAATGAGGAAAGTATTTACAAAAAAAACTTTATTTTAAAAACATATATTATACAAATTTAAACACCATTTAACCAAAAAAACATTTAACCATATAAACATTTAACCATCTAACCATATAACCATTTAACCATATAACTATTTAACCATATACCTTAAGTAAAACCGTTTGTAAAACACAAAATATAACAGTTTGTGCACCACTTTTTTTTCATTACAGATATGTCTCTGGATCAAGACATAGCCTTCATCACCGGCTTACTAGACATGTCTATGGAAGGTCAAAGTTAAGGGGTATTTCGATAAAGTGCAATGGAATGCGGCCTTGGAGGAGCTAGTGGAGTACTGCAGGCCCTTTGTGTCCGGTGCTAACAATGAATGGGTCATTAAAAAGATACAGAACCTGCATACTGTGTTCCTGAAAGAACACAAGAAAATGCAACAGTCCAAAAGGTCTGGAGCAGGTTCTTCCCAGGTTTACAAGACCTCGCTCTGGTACTACCCCATGCTGGAGTTTGTCCTGGACCAGGAGCCTACCCGGAAGGTTTCACCTCCCTCCCTCGGACTGCCACACCAGAGCCTGAAGACGGTGACCTATCTTTGCATCTGTAAGTATATTTTTTTTTTATACGTTTTTTACGTTTTTGCAAGTTCCACCATCAGTCCAACACAGTACACTTAAATATGGGCCTCCTGCCAATTGTTGGAAATAAAAACTTTCTCCCTTATCAAGTTCCTTCGGTTGTCTGTTTAAATTACCTTGGACCAATCGATTGGGAGCTCACCAAGTAGACATGACAAGAAGTATGTTCCACAAGATGAGTCTGCAGCAGTTTATTGTCTTGGGGTTCTTATAGGCATATACAGGAATTTATTACACGTCACAAAACATAAGCATAAGCGTCATTTCTCACACACACAGAAATTATGAGACATTACAATCCTTGAGAGTTTGTCTATAGACACTGTTCCCAAAACAATTACTGTTCTCCAAAACATCACTATTCTCAGAGGAACTTATTTCTAACTAAAAATGTCAGCATTACTTATAACCTTAAAGCAAAAGCGTTTCTTTATATTCAAACATATCGCTGCTGTTATACAAAATGGCTGAAGACTATTCTAGCATAATGCTGTCTTTCTCACAATCAACTGCACCCACCCCGTTAAAATAGGCCAGGTACTCGTCCCTGACCTGTTTTGCCCGTAGATTCGCCCTAGAATGGGAGGTGGTTCCACAGAGGGAAATGGTTAAGTCTCCTCTGGGTGTTCTGGGTCTGGGTCTCCTGGCGCTGCTCTGGGCAGTATCCTAAGCTGGGTGGTTTTGCTGCGCAAATAGTTATGTAGGATACAGCATTCAGTCACCATCCAATCTGTCTTCTCCACCTGCAAATTGATAGCCGTTAGGAATATGCGGAAGCGGCTAGACAGGATGCCAAAAGTGTTCTCTACAATTCGTCGTGCCCGGGATAGCCTATAATTGTAGATGCGCTTTTCCCTTGTCAGGTGCCTTTGGGGGTACGCCTTCATAATGTTCTCATGGAGTGCGAATGCCTCATCAGCCACAAAAACAAATTTGAGGCCATGCTTGGTTTGCACTCTAGATGGCAAGTTCAGGGTCTTTGTGGTGAGCCGCTCCTAGAAGGTGGTATTCTTCAGCGACCCACCGTCTGAAGCACGCCCATTTTTGCCAACGTCAATGAAGATGAATTCATAGTTGGCATTCACCACTGCCATCAGCATGATGCTGAAATACCCTTTAAAATTATAATAAAGGGATCCGCTGTTTGCAGGAGGGTTGATAAGGACATGCTTGCCATCTATTGCTCCCCCACAGTTAGGGAAATGCCAGGTGGTGGCAAACTCCTCTGCCACAGCTTGCCATTCTGATGTACTTGCAGGGAGCTATAAAAAAATAGAAATAAAAAATTAAAATATGTATTTAAACAGTGTATTTTTTTGAATCTACTACAGAGTGGAAGTGTGGAGATTCCCGCCACCCCAGACCTCAGCATCATCCAGGATACGGAAGAATCCCAGCCCCAAGTTCCTACCTCTGAAACACCAGCTACCTCTGATACCTCTGTATCACCAGTTCCTCCGGCGCACCCCCGGAAGAGAACACACACAAAAAAAACACACCGACCAGGAGGGTGAAGACATTATATTTCAAGAGATCAAGGCAAGACTTGCCCAGCCCCCCCCCCCCCTTCCCCCCTTCCCTCCCACTACTCAAAATTTGGGGAATTTACAGCCTCTGCAAGGGGTAACCTACCCCCGGGTCAAGTGGAGCAGATTCAGCGTCTCAATTCAAAGATGCTGAACAAAGCACAAAAATCCAAACTCCATGATGATGTCATACTATTCGACCACCGCCCTCTCACTCTTCCTCTCACCCAGTCCCATCCTATTCCACCCCACCCAACCCCATCTCATTCCACCAACCCAACCACAGCCTACTCCTCACCCACCTGCTCCTCAGCCATATACTCTGCTATGCTGGAGGCAGAGGAGGACATGACCCAGTTTGAAAATTTGTAGGCATCTTATAATTCCCAATAAATATTTGCGGTATAGGCTATATGGTGTTTTGGGGGCAGATTTTTTGGGGAGGATGCTGTAGGTGCATAATAATGGGTCCGGGCCCTAATCATTCTGCACTTTACAGCATGTGTGTATTCTCCCAATCAAATCAGTGCCCAAAACACCATATAGCCCTCCATCTTAAAGTACCGCACCATATTTATTGGGAATTAGAACATTGTTAATGGCCTTGTTTTAAAGTTAGTAATTCCCAATAAATATGGTGCGGTATAGGCTATATGGTGTTTTGGGGCCAGAGTTTTGGGGTAGGACACACGCATGCTGTAGGTGCATAATAATGGGGCCGGGACCATTCATTCTGCACTTTACAGCATGTGTGTATTCTCCCAATCAAATCTGTGCCCAAAACGCCATATAGCCCTCCATCTTTTAGGAGGGAAAGTACCGCCCCATATTTATTGGGAATTACTGTTATTTAATCCTTTTAATTATTTCATTATCTATCTATCTATTTATCTATCTATCTAAATGTCTAAATTGTGATATGATGTTTTTTACATTTCTATGTGCCATGTTGGCAAATAATTTCATAAATTTGCACAGTTGTTTAAAAGAAAATTAAAAAAGAAAAAACTTTTTTTCTATAAACAGTTTAAAAGTAACTAAACAGGTGTGGTGTGTATTTTATTTACCTTTAAATGCTGGTTCTGCAGCACCTTCACAATGGCCTTGCAGGTGTCAGGGATGATCCGACCCAAAGCCTGGGGGGAGATGAGGGTCCCGAACTTCAGGTCCTCCAACGACCGCCCTGTACTCTGAACCTCAGAGTAGCAGTCAGCCTCTCCTCAGCAGGGATGGCCCTCCGCATCTTGGTGTCCTGCCTCTCGGTGTAGGGAGTCACAAGACCAAGCAACTCCTGGCAGGTATCGTCATCCATTCGAAGGTAGTTGCGATAATCTTCAGGGTTATTATCCCTAATCTCGGTCAGGAGCTACATGTGAGAGAGAGTCCCCCTCTTCATCAGCCACTCCTTGCTCCAAGGAGACCTCAGCCTCTTCCGTTTCAGATCCCTGTCACGTCTCAGCTTCAGATAGCCATAGGCTAACAGAAGTTGATACCTGTAGGAATCCATCACAGAACAGGATAAAGAGCACTTTGTTCAGAAAAACCAAACAAAGCAAAGCACACTAGCAATGTGAAACGCTCGGAAGGTATAAACCAGCCTCACTAATCACAGAGCAGCAGTGTGCACATGGCTAAAATGGCTGCTGCTATTTATATGCCTATTTGGGCCAGCCCCCCTAGCACCCTAATGCAGCCCATCATCCATCCCATCAAATATATCTTATGGTACATGGAAATGCATTGCGATAAATCGCAATGCATTCACATGTACCATAAGATATATCTGATGGGATGGCTGTGCTACTGCAGCTATCTCTAATCTTCCCCTTTAGCTTTTTTTGATCAGTTTTAAAGAAATCCAGACAGTGCCATAACTAGGCTGGTGCAACATGTGCCACCACGAGGCAGGGGGCACTATTCTGCAGTGGTGTAACTTCATCCTAGTTGACCGGAGGCAAGATAGATCCCCATGCTAACCTGTTATGGCTCACATTTGCCCATGGATGCAGATCCATACGACTTTGGACTGCTAATTTGATACATGCGCAGAGTGAAGTCTCAGCCAATCACGAAATGCACAGTAGCGGAACAATCACTGATTCCATCTGCAATTTTTGTGATCGCCAGACAATATAGAGGGAATTTCAGTGACCATTAAAGAACAATTCAGTCGCCACCAGACAATATTGACAGCTATTTTGTGAGTGCCAGACAATACTGAGAGCAATTGTGTGACCACCAGACAATACTTAGAGCAATTTTAATGCCCACCAAACAACAATGATAGCATTTTAGTGACTGCCATCCACCACTTAAAGCTTTTTTGTGATGGCCAGACAATATGGAGAGCATTTTTGTGACCGCTATATAATACACAGACAATCAGTGCCCACCATATAATGCTGAGCATTGTAGTGCCCACCATAAAATGGAGAGTGTTACAATGCCAGCCATATAATGCAGTGTCCACCAAATAATGCAGAGTGACGCAGTGACTGCCATATAGGCCCCTATTCAGATGTGGTTGGAGTAGCTATCACTGATGCTTTCATAAAAGCAGCAGCGATTGCACTAATATGGAGGCATCATGCCTTCTGTATGCATTACTAATCCGAAGTGAGTCCTAGGATGCAATATGACCAGAGCTAGATTTAAACTTCATGGGGCTCTAGGAAAGTTACTGGTCTTGGGAACCCCCCACGTCCCTACAAGGTAAAAATAAAAATTCTACATAAACTAAAAATATTCTGGAAGGAATTAAGGATATTTTAAATTATTTTAATCTGCTGAAAGAACAGATTTTGGTGCGATACAAGTACTGCCATAATACCTGTGCTGTTCATATGGGGAAGCTTCATTGGCAAAAACTGGCATATTTTTCTGCCACCAGTGTTTTCGTCAGTGACAGCAGCATTATAAAGAATAAAATATAAAGGAGAAGATTGTGCTTACCTGCTGTGCTCCGGTTTCTCCTCATCACTTCTTATCATTTGCCAGCAGGACCATCACCTTCAGTAGAAAAGGAGAAAGGTAAGGAGCGAAGAAGGGACAAGTGAAAGAAGAAATGGGTGGCAGAATGAGGAGCAGGGTAAGAGGAAAACAGGATTTTAATACCTACCGGTAAATCCTTTTCTATAAGTCCGTAGAGGATGTTGGGGACAACAAAAGAACCATGGGATATAGACGAATCCGCAGGAGACATGGGCACTTTAAGACTTTCAAAGGGGCGTGACCTGGCTCCTCACTCTATATCCCTCCCCAGACTCAGTTTGGAACTGTGCCCGGAGAGATGGACATTTTGAGGAAAGGACTTAACAAACAAGGTGAGCATCATACCAGCTCACGCCATAAACATGCCGAATAACATGGCATTCAACTGAACACATGCCAACGGACATGAACAAAATTCAACAACAAGCTGAAGAAACCATAACACAATATGTGTGTAACCAGAACAAAACTGCAGATACAGTACGCACTGGGACGGGCGCCCAGCATCCTCTAAGGATTTACCAGTAGGTATTAAAATCCTGTTTTCTATTACGTCCTTGAGGATGTTGGGGATACCAAAAGAACCATGGGATCATACCAAAGCTCTATAATGGGCGGGAGAGTGCGGACGACTCTGCAGCACCGATTGACCAAACTTTAGGTCTTCATCGGCCAAGGTATCAAACTTGTAAAACTTAGCAAACGTGTTTGACCCCGACCAAGTAGCTGCTCAGCAAAGTTGTAATGCCGAGA
Organism: Pseudophryne corroboree; assembly: GCF_028390025.1. Classification (NCBI taxonomy): domain Eukaryota; kingdom Metazoa; phylum Chordata; class Amphibia; order Anura; family Myobatrachidae; genus Pseudophryne; species Pseudophryne corroboree. Next base: position 223,839,903 of record NC_086453.1, on the reverse strand, counting down.
CACCCCGGGCAGCCGCCCAGGGCGAGCCCACCTTTCTAGTGGAATGGGCTTTTACCAATTTAGGTGCCGTGGAATGAGCCTGCTGAATTGTGTGACATATCCAGCGGGCAATGGTCTGCTTGGAAGCAGGATACCCAAGTTTATGGGGAGCATATAGCACAAACAGAGACTCTGTTTTTCTAACTGGAGCCGTTCTGGCAACGTAAATTTTCCTCAGAGACTTTTCCTCAGCCAAAGTGCCAGTAGCCACTGGCACCACAATAGGTTGGTTAATATGAAAAGAGGAAACCACCTTTGGCAGAAATTGTTGCTGAGTTCTCAATTCTGCCCTATCCTCATGGAAGATCAAATAAGGGCTCTTGTGAGACAAGGCCGCCAATTCAGACACCCGCCTTGCGGATGCCAATGCTAACAAAATGACAACCTTCCAAGTGAGGAATTTCAACTCCACTTTCCTTAAAGGTTCAAACCAATGTGATTTTAGGAATGTTAAAACCACATTAAGATCCCAAGGTGCCACAGGTGGCACAAAAGGAGGTTGGATGTGCAGGACCCCTTTTACAAAGGTCTGCACCTCAGGAAGTAAGGCCAATTGTTTCTGAAAGAAAATTGACAAAGCAGAAATCTGCACTTTTATGGAGCCTAATTTAAGGCCCGCCTCCACTCCATTTTGTAGAAAATGGAGAAAACGTCCAAGGTCAAACTTCTCCACTGGAGCTTTCTTGGACTCGCACCAGGAAATATATTTCCTCCAAATACGGTGATAGTGTTTCGACGTCACACCCTTCCTAGCAAGAATAAGAGTGGGAATTACTTCATCGGGAATACCCTTACGGGCTAAAATCTGGCATTCAACCGCCATGCCGTCAAACGTAGCCGCTGTAAGTCTTGATAGACGAACGGCCCCTGCCGCAGCAGATCCTCACGAAGAGGAAGAGGCCATGGATCTTCGACTAACAACTCCTGAAGATCCAATTACCAAATCTTCCTTGGCCAGTCTGGAACTACAAGGAGCGCTGGAATCTGTGATTTTCTTAGGATTCTCAGAACCTTTGGAATGAGAGGAAGCGGAGGGAAAACGTACACCGACGGATACACCCAAGGTGACGTCAGTGCATCCACTGCCGCTGCCTGAGGGTCCCTGGACCGGGAACAATACATTAGTAGTTTTTTGTTGTGGCGGGACGCCATCATGTCTATGTGGGGAATCCCCCAAAGATTGGTGATTAGAGTGAAGACCTCCTGATGGAGGCCCCATTCCCCTGGATGTAGATCGTGTCTGCTGAGGAAGTCTACTTCCCAGTTGTCCACTCCCGGAAGGAATATTGCTGACAGAGCGCTTACCCGAGTCTCTGCCCAGTGAAGAATCCTTGTGGCTTCTGCCATTGCTGTTCTGCTCTTTGTGCCACCTTGGCGGTTTATGTACGCTACTGCTGTCACATTGTCCGATTGGATCAGGACAGGCCGGTTTTGAAGATGATGTTCCGCTTGTAGAAGGCCATTGTAAATGGCCCTCAACTCCAGCACGTTTATGTGAAGAAGAGTTTCCTGACTTGACCATCTTCCTTGGAAGGTCACCCCTTGCGTGACTGCTCCCCAACCTCGGAGACTTGCATCCGTGGTCACTAGGATCCAGTCTTGGATCGCAAATCTGCGTCCTTCTAAGAGGTGAGAGCTGTGGAGCCACCACATGAGTGAGATCCTGGTGTTGGGGGATAGAACTATCCTCCGGTGCATATGGAGGTGGGATCTGGACCATTTGTCCAACAGGTCCCACTGAAATACTCTGGCATGGAACCACCCGAATTGGAGGGCCTCGTATGTCACCACCATTTTCCCTAGCAACCGAATGCATTGATGAATGGAGACTGTTGGTGGTTTCAGAATGAGTTTTACCAAACTCTGAATTTCCAGTGCTTTCTCCGGAGGGAGGAACACTCTCAGCTGGACCGTGTCCAGAAACATACCCAAAAATGCCAACTGGGTTGTTGGAACTAATTGTGATTTCAGCAGGTTTAAGAGCCAGCCGTGCTGTTGTAGAAGCGACAGAGACAGTGTAATGTCCTGTACCAGTTTTTCCTTGGACCTCGCCTTTATCAGGAGATCGTCCAAGTACGGGATAATTGTAACTCCTCTTTTTCTGAGGAGAACCATCATTTCTACCATGACTTTTGTGAAAATCCTCGGAGCCGTGGACAGGCCAAACGGCAACGTCTGAAATTGGTAATGGGTATCCTGGATTGCAAACCTGAGATAACTCTGATGAGGGGTATAAATAGGAACATGAAGGTAGGCATCCTTTATGTCCAAAGACACCATGAATTCCCCCTCCTCCAGGCTGGAGATCACCGCTCGGAGAGACTCCATCTTGAATTTGAATTTCTTCAGGAAAAAATTTAGAGATTTTAGGTTGAGGATTGGTCGTACCAAGCCATCCGGCTTTGGCACTACAAATAGGCTTGAATAAAAACCTTCCCCTTGTTGCTCCCGGGGGACCGGGATCACAACCTGATTTTGACATAATTTTTGTATTGCTCCACAGACTAGAGCTCTGTCTGGAAGTGAAACTGGTAAGGGTGATTTGAAAAAACGGCGGGGGGGGGAACGTCTTGAAATTCCAGTTTGTACCCTTGGGTCACAATTTGTAACACCCAAGGGTCCAGGTCCGGGCGAACCCAAACCTGACTGAAAAGCCTTAGACATGTTCCCACCGGTGCGGTCTCCTGTAGGGGAGACCCGGCGTCATGCGGTGGATTTGGCGGAAGCCGGGGAGGACTTCTGCTCTTGTGAACTCGAGGAAGCGGGAGTTCTCTTGCCCCTTCCTCTACCTCTGGTAGCGAGGAAGAAGTTACCTCGGCCTTTTCTATATTTGTTGGGCCGAAAGGACTGCATTTGATAGTGCGGTTTCTTCTGTTGCGGAGGAGCATTAGGTAAATAAGTAGACTTACCCGCAGTGGCCACTGATACTAAATCAGTAAGGCCGTCACCAAACAGTTCCCCACCCTTAAAGGGAAGGGACTCCATGTTTTTTTTGGAATCCGCGTCAGCATTCCATTGATGAGTCCATAGCGCACGCCTAGCCGCAATAGACATAGCATTAGCCTTAGCCCCCAGGAGGCCAGCATCTCTTGCAGCCTCTTTCAAGTACGCAGCCGCGTCCCTGATATAACCAAGCGTCACTAGGATGCTATCCCTATCCAGAGTATCTAAATCAGCAGATAAACTTTCAGCCCATTTTTCAATGGTGCTACTAACCCACGCTGACGCAATAAGCGGTCTAAGCTGCTTCCCCGTGGTAGTAAATATAGCTTTTAAAGTAGCCTCCTGCTTACGATCAGCCGGCTCCTTAAGAGTCGTCGACTGAGCTGCAGGGAGCGCTACCTGTTTTGACAAGCGTGCCAGGGCTTTGTCTACTGTAGGTGGTGTTTCCCACTTATCCCTATCAGCTGCGGGAAAGGGATATGCCACCTTGATCATATTAGGGATGAGAAATTTCTTATCAGGTGTATTCCAAATGCCATCAAAAAGGTCATTTAGTTCAAAACAAGGAGGAAAAGAAACCGAGCGGCTCTTTTCCTTGTAAATAAGGACCCTCGTTTCTGGTGTAAATGGGTCCTCATCAATACGTAATATGTCTTTGACAGCCACAATCATATATTGAATACTCTTAGCCAATTTAGGATCTAACCTAGAATTTGCATAATCGGCACCGGTATCAGAGTCCGTGTCGGTATCTGTGTCATCTAATTGGTCAACACTACGTTTCAGTGACCCTAGAAATAAAGCGTCATCTACTGATTTCTTCCAAATCTGCAGTTGAGAGTCAGATTCAGTAAACTTTTGATTTAACAGTGTAACATTAGCATTTAAAGCATTTAAAGCAGTTAACCAATCAGCCGTCGGTGGTGCCGACAGGACCCCCAAAACATTTGGTGTCCCCAAGAAATTATCCCCCTGAGAGGAAAATTCTGCCTCAGACATGTTGTCTCCCTAAATGGACTTAAGCTGTGCGCTCAGTGAATGTAGGTGTAAATGATTGTCAGCAGCTACTTGGAAAGGGAATGCCAATCCCTAAAACAACGCTAAAAGAAGAAAAGAACCAAGTTGCGCTCAACAATCAAAATAAACAAACATTTATTAAAAGATTAATACAACAATACTCCCGAGAGTGCCATATATTTAAATCAATACAACATAAAATATGAGAGATATAAAATGCCTGTTCCCAGGTGAATTTAAGATGATATAATTTATTTTTAGACACTTCCTGTTATTTTACAGCATCTAATCTCAAAAATTTAGTAATAAATAGAATACCAGCAATAATTGGGAACTGTTATTGACTAATAATACCTAGTGGTATAGACTGATGGGTCTAAATGCCAGTGTGACTCACTTGGTTCATGAAAAAGTCCCAAAGTGTCCTTATTCCATGTGGACCCGTGTCAGTTCCGATAGAACTGGTGTAGATGAAGTCTTTAGGATGAATTGTGCTCCTCAGAAGGACACATTAGTGTCGGATGAGCTGTATGCAGAAAGCCATAAAAGTGAAATAATGCTGGCAGGGAGAGCCCGGAGTGATGTAGATACTACCAGCCGTTCACTCCCACGCCGTTAAGGGGGAGCAGTGCCCGCACTCGCCGCCGGGCTACGATGGAATGCAGCCGTACACCGACTGTGCGACGGCTGTGAGTCCCAGGTGGCTGGATGTGACCCGTGCGGCAGTGTGACTATGCTCTTACCGGGAGCGGCTGGACAGTCCTCTCACGGGCAGCTCAGAGGAGCCTCCCTGGGGAACGCTTGATGTTTAAAGATGTTGATGGTGGAGCCACAGGTATGTTGTAGTGGCAGCTGCGCTATATTCGGCAGAGTAGAGGCTGGACATACACACAGAAAACCGACTTATCCTCGCCACAATTGGCCGCCGGCGGGATCGAGCAACACCGGAGCCTCAGCACCTGAGATGTCAGCTGGGCAAAAGGTTCCTGTAGTAGCAGCAGCCGTGGTGAGCCTGATCCCCTGTAGTGGCTCCACTGGGTCTAACTTCTGATGGTTAAGACAAAGGTATTGCTGGATAGAAAGACCTGTATCCTTAACGCGTTTCAACGACAACAGGGCGTCTTTTTCTAAAAGGCAGGTATATCTTGTCTCCCTAACAGCACCCAAAGAAAAGCCTGTGAGGGAACAAAAGGAAAGGAGCCAGCTCACACCCCAGCGCCAAAGTGCAGGTCTGAAAACACCCTCAAGTGTCACAGAGCTGCAGCGCTATATATCTGTATAGAAATAATCTGCCCCCCCTCATTTTTATAGCCCCTGGTACTTGTCTGCTGTGAGGAAGGACCAGCGCTGCTGCTTGGAGGAGGAAATGGCGCCGAGTGAGCCTGGAGGAAGAAGCCCCGCCCCCAACATGGCGCGCTTCTTCCCGCTTATTTTTACATCTTTATCCTGGTGGGGGTTTGCGGGCAGTGCCAGGGCACTGTACAGATATGCCAGCCTTATTTATGAGGTATTTTTAGCTCCCAAGGGCGCCCCCCCCACCAGCGCCCTGCACCCAGTGGTGTGTACAGTCCGGGAGCCTGACGCGCACTGAGCAAATCATGCTGCGCGGTACCTCTATATGCCGTCTTTGTTGAAGAGAAGATGTCTTTTCCTCACATACTCACCTGTCTTCTGACTTCTGGCTTGAAGAGGGGGGACGGCAAGCTGTTGGAGCGAGCATCCAGGAGAGCCTGACGTTCATCTCCCCTCAGGAGCTGAAGGCATCCTGTCAGCAGCAGCAGAGCCCTGAAACTCATTAGAATTGGGTCTAGACTGCTCTCCCCTCTTTCCCATGAAGCAGGGAGTCTGTAGCAAGCAGATCTCCCCAAAATAAAAAAACCTAACATTAAGTCTTTTCAGAGAAACTCTAAGAGCTCCCCCGAGTGCCTCCATCTCGCAGGGCACATTTTCTAAACTGAGTCTGGGGAGGGATATAGAGGGAGGAGCCAGGTCATGCCCCTTTGAAAGTCTTAAAGTGCCCATGTCTCCTGCAGATCCGTCTATATCCCATGGTTCTTTTGGTGTCCCCAACATCCTCAAGGACGTAATAGAAAAGTGGTTTGTGAAGGGCATAATGGAAAGGTGGGGGCACAGGAGAAAGATGGGTGATGGGGAATACATGATAGAATTAGGTGGGTGGACAAATATAAAAGGAAACAAACAAATAAGACTCAGCACTTATAGGGGGTAATTCCAAGTTGATCGCAGCAGGAATTTTTTTTAGCAGTTGGGCAAAACCATGTGCACTGCAGGGGGGGCAGATATAACATTTGCAGAGAGAGTTAGATTTGGGTGGGTTATTTTGTTTCTGTGCAGGGTAAATACTGGCTGCTTTATTTTTACACTGCATTTTAGATTGCAGATTGAACTCCCCACACCCAAATTTATCTCTCTCTGCACATGTTATATCTGCCCCCCCTGCAGTGCACATGGTTTTGCCCAACTGCTAAAAAATTTCCTGCTGCGATCAACTTGGAATTACCCCCATAGCTCAGTAAGGCAATTCACATCAATTAAAACACTAATAATTAAATATAAGATAAAAAACGCACGGATTTTCCATCAGCTGTTTGAAAAGGGGTACTCAGCCCTTTAAGATACAGACAATATATACACAAATAAACAGCGCTTCTTTGAAAAAAGATGATAAGAAATTTTCTGATGATTGGAACAATATGTTCTAAAAATTTGATGAAACTCCTCATCAGATATAGGGGGTCATTCCGACCCATTCACTCGCTGTGTTTTAATGCAGCAGAGCGAACGGGTCCCTGCTGCACATGTGCCGGCGCCATAGTGCGCCTGCGCATGATGAACGGCCGAAGGCTGTAGCAGGACAGCGATTGCCACTGCCTGATTGACAGGCAGAGGCGATCGATAGGCGGGAGGGGGCAAAACGGCGGCCATTTCGACGGCGCTGTCCGGCCAACGCAGGCGAGGCCGGACCAAACGGGGGGCAGGCCGCAGCGACTGCGTGACGTCATACGCAGCCGCTGCGGGCTGGGGAGCGAGGAGTAGCTCTCGGCCAGCACGCTAAAGCTGCGCTGGCCAGGGCTACTCCTTAAGTGCAAAGGCATCGCCGCTGTGCGATGCCTTTGCACTTCTGCGGGGGGGCCAGCACTAACACGCGGGGTGGACTAGCCCTGTGCAGGGCGTCCCCCCGCATGTCAGTGTGAATGATCATAGCTATGCTAAATTTAGCACAGCTACGATCATCTCGGAATGACCCCCATAGAGAGGAACAAGTGTTAAAATTACAAGATGAGATCGAAAATACTCATACACTACTAAAAGCCTTTGAGGAAAATGTAGAATATAAGGAAGATTGTAGAATAGGAACAAGAAATTATATTACGAAAGGAACATAAATTAGATAGAGATCAACAGGACTATGAGAGGGGAGAAATACATAGTTTTAATAGGAACTGTTGGAATAGTAATAGATATAATGGCCTCAGGACCCCTTACAATAAGAGTAAGAAAATGGCAAGTTTCTGGAGCTAGGTCAAGATTATCCGACATGGGGTAATAGAAGAGCTCCCCAATATAATACTAATCAAGGTTTGAATAGAAAGAGGAACCACAGCTCCAACGGTTATGGTCCCAACGGGTTTGTGCATCAAAATAGGTATGAGTCCCTGACTAAATATAATTCTCCCAACTATGAACAGACTAAGGCAGGCAAAAGAGGTAAATACAATAGGAGATATTCAGAAGCAGAGGAGGACTATGGGGCCTCTCCCTCTAGCCAGCCATTTTTAGAGCAACGTCCCATCAGCAGGTGGAACAGAGAGACTCTGAAAGGTCCGCAAAAAAGAGGGAGAACAAGAGACGAAGAAGAGTTAGAGGAGGGAGGAGAAGCAAAAACAAAAAATCCATGTGTCAGATGAGTGGTTAAAGCAAAGGATTTTTCAAATCTCTCCTCCAAGGAACTCACAATGGATGAGATAAAATTATTGGAGAAGGGTTTGAATTTTGCACCAGTCACTAAACCCAATTTGTTTAATCTCTTTGTTAACCTTAATCATTTTGTGAGAACTCTGTCGTACGCGGTATTTTGCCCTCAAAACCATAAAGCAAAATAAAATTGAAGGTTTGGCCATTATTTTGGATAAAGAAGACGGAGAAGCTATGAAAATTTTAGAATCACTAGCAGGAAAATCAAGACAGGAAGGAGAAATTCAAATAAGTCCAGTCAAAATTTACATCCAAAAACGTTTACAAAATAAATCAGATTTTTATCCCCTGCAATTCAAAGGGCCCTATGTGGAGAGTTTCTACAAAGCAACATTAGACAATTTTAGAAAATGTGCGAAAAAGCAGATAGGAAACATCTTAGGGATATCCTTGCTTCAGTTGAAAGGAAAGCAATTAAATGTTTATATGCCGACAAAAATATTGTGATTAAACCTGCGGACAAGGGCGGTGGGATTGTTATTCTGGATACAGTAGATTATGTGAAGGAATCGCTCAGACAGCTGAGTGATGAAAGATTTTATAGGAGGTTGACTGGCAATCCCACGCCCTTTTCCAAAGCAAATTTAAACATTTGCTAGACGATGGAGTACAGTCAGGAGCTATTACTAGAGAGACTGTGCACTTTTTATTTTGCACATACCCTGTCACACCCACGTTTTACTATCTACCTAAAATTCACAAAACACTAGTCACACCACCTGATAGACCTATTTTTTCGGGAGTGGGTTCACTTACTAACAATCTTTCATTTTTTGTTGATCACTATTTACAAGGATATGTGGAAAAGCTAAAATCGTACACTAGAGACACAAAGAGTTTTCTAAATATGATAAATAAAGTGATATGGAAATCAGGTTATTACCTGGTAACATATGACGTACAATCATTGTACTCAAATATCCAGCATGAGTTGGGAATTAAAGCAATTGAACAGTATTTAAAAAATGATCAAAACATAACAGAACCTCTTATAGAATTCATATTAGAATCAATTAGATTTATTCTCCCTCACAATTATTTCACATTTGATTCTTGTATTTATTTACAAACACGGGGCACCACCATGGGGACCAGGTTCACCCCGAGTTTCGCGAACCTCTACATGGGGATCCTTGAGGAGCAACATGTGTGGAGAGGTGGGCTCAGGTAGAACCTGGTCCTTTATGGTAGGTACTGTATATTGATGATTTATTTTTTATTTGGGCTGGGGATTTACCATCAATGCATGCTTTTACAGAGAGTTTGAATAACATCACGTTTGGTTTGAAGTTCACTTGTTCCTTAAGCACTCTCATGATTAATTTTTTGGATATAACACTAACAATAAAGGATAATCACTTGATAAAGGAAACTTATGTTAAACCAGTTGACCAAAATAGATACCTAAATTACAAGAGTTCACATTTGGGGGGTTGGAAAAAGAATATTCCAAAGAGTCAATTGGTTAGACTCAAAAGAAATTATTCTTCGGATGATATATAAAGACATCAAGCAAAAAGCATGCTTAGATCTTTTGAGGAACAGGGATACCCTATGGAACTGTTACACAAAGCGTCTAGTGAAGTAGATAGGATGGATAGAAATAGATTATTAGAACCTAGTCAGGAATCACGTAAGATGAATAAAAAGAGAGATGGTGAATTGAAGTCAGCTGTTTTTGTTACTAAATATAATAGTCATGCAAGAGAGATAAAAAAGATCATAAGGAAAAATACTGCATTGCTATGTATGGATGACAATTTAAAAGAAGAACTTTATCCTGTTGGACAGGTTATCTTTAGAAAGTCAGAAAATCTAAAATCAAGACTAGTCCAAAACCACTTTGTGAATCCAAACTCATTTAGAGTGTCTAGTGAAACCTGGCTGCCGGCCAAACCAGCTGGTTTCCACAAATGTGGAGAGATTCAATGCACTACCTGTATTCATTCCCCCAGAAAAAGTATTAGTTTCTCTTCTTCTAAAGTCTTCTAAAGGTCATCGATTAAGTAGTTTAAATAATGTAGTTCAGTCATTCTCCAGGGTCCCGCATAATAACTTTGTCACAAATTAAAAGCTGGAGGGGGCTTGTAGAAGTCTAGGTCTGCTGCAGCCAGACCTAGCTTTGATCGGAACTCCTTGCTATGCGTAAGTCTCTAGGCTTTATACCCCTGCAAGCATACGCTAACATTGTCTTTACAGATATTACATTCAGGGTCTGTGAAGCTGGGTGCAGTAGTCATTCGGTATAACATAATTTATGTTGTACCCTTTCACCTACTTATGAATACAATACCCCAAACATCTTACTAGACAGTTCTCATCTGAGATACTGATAACAGGAACATATATTTATTATAATCAGCCATCCTAAAAGTTGTATACAGTTCCCACTCACTATGTCTTTCACTCTATGTCAAAGGTGAAAGACAACTTGCAACTTAACGTGAGACTATATTTCTAACTGGTGCCTATGGTGGTCATTCCGAGTTGATCGCAGCCAGCAACTTTTTGCTGCTGCTGCAATCAACTAGTACACGCTGTCAAAGTCGGAAAAATATCATGCTACACGTTGCCATATATCCACCCCATGCGCGTGCCTGCTGCACGTGCACATTCTCTCCCATGCGTACGGATACTCGCAGCTGCGTGATGGCGCCTCCTCGGCCATGCGCTCGAGCGCGTGGTATGTGCATTTACGGTAGAGTTCGTGTGCGTCTAGCGGGCGACTCAATCGTTAAATAATAAAACCAAATCGTATGTTTTATAGATAATGTTCCCCTTAATAATGACTGTAAGTTTGTTTAATGTAAATGGTCGCTGGACAGAGGAATTCCTCTTTGCATGGTACGAAGGGTCAGACAGGGTTTGAGCAGCTGTGTCTGGTACCTAACTAAAGAACATTTTATTAGAAACAATCCGGTGCTGATTAGGTAAAGATTAATCGCTCTTGCGTATAGTTATGGCCATTAGTATTTTCTGGACATTTACTATATTTGCGATTCATTACCCATGCGGCGGGAATCTTCAGATTCCCTCCCACCTGAGCAGTTTGATATAGTCACAGCCCACCTGTTCAAACTAACCTATGACCTTTTGTTATGATGCGAGGAGACATTCCTGTGTCCAATGCACAATGAGATTATAGGTCCCTTTGTAGTGTACTGTACGCAGTGTATATAAGATCAGCCAGCCTGGGCAGCTCTCTCACTCTCCACAAACGGTTTTCATCTTGACTAACTTGGAGCTGGTACCAGAAGCTGCGCAGCGATCGTTCCCAGTGTGTGTAAGTAATTCTCTGTAACCAACTTGTTCTCTGTTTGTATTGGCCATACTCTCTCTCTCTCTCTCTCTGTTATAGTATAGGATTGTGACGCTATTGTATATTTCTGTCTAGATATTCTGTTAGAATGATATGTTAGCTTGTAGTGTATGACTTGTAAACTGTTTCCCCTTTTTGATATAACTAAAAGCTTGTTAGTAAAGGTGTTGGAAGCTTAGCAAGGTATCGTGTGTTTATTATATTGCAGAGGGTAATAGGAGCGTCTCAAACGCTCAAGCAGCTTTAGCATTAACAAGGTTAAGCAGCGTTACATCGCTACAGTATTTCAGTACAAGGTTTACAGTATAAGAGTATCCTTTCTGTGTGTTACATTCAAGGTTTACTGATTGTCATCCCGTGAGCGTCTGCGCCGCTCGTGTTCTCCTCGTGGACTCGAGCATCCGCTACGCTGGTAGCGTAGCATTACGGTAGTCGGCCGCCTATAGCGTGCTCGACACCACGCATTAAGCTGTGAGCGAGCGTGTCGCATGTGCGTCTCGATCACGTCCGAGCGTATGCTACACTAAGTGCGTACCCTTACGGTACCCCACACGCCAATTGTGTACTGAGTCTCTTACCCATTTATAGTGAATGTTATAAGATAAATAGTTAGCTTTATCAATTGGCGGCTCGTCCGTCCTCCACATATCCGCACTAGCGAACACAGACTTTATCTGTCAGCAAGGGCGGGAAGGCAGTATCCCTTCATATCGGGATACAGTAGTGCTGGCTAGATAAGCATCTGTTTCGCTACGTTGAAGGAGTGCTGGTGGAATCCGGAACCGGAGGTAAGAACAATACGCTATTGTCTTTTAAAACTGTTTATTTCTGTTTTGCGTACGCACACACGCACGCACACACCTGTATTTCTTTTCATTTGTGTATTTTCACATATCACTTTCCTGTTTGCCATTTCACAATTGATAACGTGCTGGGAAAGATGTGTTGCTATTGGTAGTTAAAAGTAATATTAATACGTTAAGGAGTAATTTGTAAAACACGCGCACGGCTTGCCTAAGATACAAGGAAGTTCGGTGTGGTGTTCGGTAGATGATTACAGTTAAAGATCATCTACATTGATATAAACGTGTTAATTGTATTTCTGTGGATATACCTGGCTTGCGTACACGTGTCTCTAACAAAGGACGGAACTAGCGTACGCGACGCAAGGGCAGACGCACGGAGCGTATATTACGCAACGGAGCGTCTGGGTACGCCCACATAATACAAATCACACGATAGTATTGTTTTAGTTAGGCGATAAGGAGGCAACGCGATAATAGCGCAAATCGATCTCAGTGTCCAAAATTTTAAGCTAATAGATCCTTCTCTAGTTGCAACTCCTCGGGATTAGCCTGCGATACTGAATGAAAGGGATTTCTGCGCAGAAACGAAAGTAAAGAGTATATGAGGTGAAAGAGTGTGTATACATATATATAAGTTTCTAAATTTGGGGTTGAACCACAGGAAATCATCGAGTTCTTGTGAGGTACACCCGTGAAAGTGACGGCGCGTGGTGGCTTGGGAGGCATCCCTTGTTAAATATTGAAATAAGAGCATTATAGTATAGCAGATTAGGAGGTCCACCTTAGACACAGACCAGGATGTCCAGAAACAGACCAGGAGGTCTAGGTACAGCAGACTTGGAAGTCCGCTATAGATAAAGAGTAAAGGAGCACAACACCAGGAAGGGTTGGTGCGGTACCCATATAGGCCATTAAGCTCTGGCTGAAGGAACTCGCAGCCACAATTTTTGATTCCACTGGTCGCTCCGCACATAAGATTAGTTGCTTATGTGCAGAACGATTGTACCGCACGTAATTGTGTGCATTAGTTAGTAACTTGACCCAGTACCATTTGCGTACGTAGAGGGGTCATAAACGCTATTTGTACATTCTAATGTGATTTGTTTAATTTTTATTTTATTTTAAGGGAGGTTCGCTGGTCACTCGGGAATTCTCTAACAACCGATACTTGCTGGGGACTGGTAGGTCCAACACGCCCCAGCAAATAAAGGTTCATAGGGGCCCTAGGTTGGGTACAGCAGCTCTGAGTCAGTGATTGCAGTACTGGCCAACGTGGGCGAGGAGTGAGTGGAGGTACTCGGTAAACTTCCGCCGCCGGCCTACCCCGGACATCTTGGTTTTTGTAAGGGTTCGCTGAAGACCCTGATTTGAAGGTCAGAGGTAGTGAAAGCAACACCTGCAAAGATGGGGGCCAGTTGTTCAGGTAGGGGGCGATCAACCTCGGTTCGGGTTGACTTAATAAACCGACCAATCGGGTCGGCAAGGTATGTAATGTGTGAGAAATACGGTTCACACACACAGAAGTTTTGTGCGATGAATGGGAAAGAATGACTGTGCACGATGGGGAAAAGTTCCCACGGGTAGGCAGTTTTAGTCCCGAGGTGTTACAGAATCTAAGGAGAAGGATATGTCTCATTAAATCTGCAAAGAGACGGATCAAACATTATGATTATTTACAGTTATGGCAACAGGAAGGTGAAATACAAAGAGGATTGGCTCAAGCGGGTGGATCTAACCCTATCAGAAAACTGATAGCCACCGCGCCACCACCACCATACATAACGGGAGAGAAGGTGGTTGCAGAGAATGGCACACTGGTGAATGATAAACATGCACTTAGTAACTGTATAAATGTTAAGACTAATGTAACCAAGATTGTTGATGCTAATATTAACCCGTGCAAGCTGTACCCTGTTTTAAACTTTCCCCAGGATTGTGACCAAGAGGATGAGCTAACAACAATATCGGCACTCTCTCTAGCAGCCACCATAGCAGAAACAACAGTGGGCACGTCCCAACCAGTAAGAGCAGTATCAAAGGCCCCTAGTGGAGGGACAGGTGAGGTCGTATCAACTGGTAAGTACGGCACCATACAATATGCTGAAACCATTTCACCACATGCTGTAGAATCTACTCAGAATGATGTTATTGAACTTAATCCCGTTAGGGTAATTGCAGTGCCAAATGGGAAAACTGACACTTCAGGAGTCACTCCTGTCAGACACATCGCCATGCACTGCCCCTTTTCTCGAATGGAATTAAGATCAATGGTGTCTGAATTCCCTGATCCTAGGAAAGATCTAGTTGCAAGCCAGAAATACATTAGAGAGCTAGGAAATACTGTGGAGCCCAATAACAAAGACTGGCAGATATTGCTGAGGGCATGTTTACCCTCCAATGTCGACTCAGCGAGATTTTTAGCTGACTGTAAATTAGATGAAGAGGTACCCCTTACGGATGTGTACAACCAAGATAATGTAAAGAGAATAAATTTACAGTTAAAAGAGTATTTTCCAGCTGTTGTCAAATGGAACAAAATTTTCTCCATCAAACAGAAAGAGGGAGAAACAGCTACTGATTATTTTCATCGGGCACTACAGGAAATGGCTAAGTATACAGGCATAGAAGACATTAAGACAAATGTGAATCATAGAGAAGTAGCAGTATCTGTGTTAATGGATGGTTTAAAGGAAGTATTGAGGACGAGGGTACAGACCACCCAACCATGTTGGCGAGGTCTGTCTGTGGCTACTTTGAGAGAGGCCGCTATTGATCATGATCGGAATATCACCAGACACAGGGAGTCACAAAGTGATAAATTAATGGCCGTAAGTATACAGGCCCTGACCACAAGGCCACCTCTGTATAAATCTCCGACCCCTGTGGGTAAGTCAAATGTGGTAACTTGTTATTACTGTCATAAAGAGGGACATTTTGCACGAGACTGTAGATCAAAGAATGCACAAAAATCATATCAACCCCCTAGACAACGACATGACACACGAAATTGGGATCAAGGACCGCAGAGACGGAGTTATGAGCCACACGCAGGGGAAACAAAAAGGTATCCCCCAAAAAGAGACTGGCAAGTCACTGATAGTTCCCATTTACCCCCTTCACAGGTAATAGCTGCCAGCGCAATGCAGGGAGGCCACCACGCACCATAGGGGCGAGGCCACACCTGTAATCTGCAACCAGTGAAATTAATTGCGAGCCTTGGAAGTGAACCCGAGGTCACAATTGATGTAGCTGGTAAATCTCTAAATTTCCTTGTAGATACTGGGGCAGCCAAGTCAGTGATAAATTCGACCGTGGGCATGAGAACCACTGGTAAAACAATTCCAGCCATGGGAGTAACAGGAGTAGTACAGCACTACCCTTTAAGCAAACCTGCAGAGATTACGATAGGGCCTTTGCATACCAAGCATTCTTTTCTGCTGGCTGCATCGGCTCCGACTAATCTCCTAGGGAGAGATTTACTGTGCAAAATGGGATGCGTCATATACTGTACTCCTGAAGGTGTGTTCTTGGACATACCCGAAAACCACGCTCAGGAAGCGCAGGATATGCTAGACTCCCCAACAAGATTAATGTCACACACTGTTGTTGTAAATAGGTGTCCGTCCAAGGTAGAGGAAATTATTTCCCAGATACCGGAATCACTTTGGACCAAGGATGGACAAGACACTGGATTGATGGCAAACGTAGCCCCAGTAGTTGTGCAAGTAAAAGATGGTAGGATTGCTCCAAAAATCCCACAATATCCTCTGAAGCCAGAGGTGGAGTTAGGAGTTTTTCCTGTAATAGAGCGCTTGCTACAACAGGGCATTCTGGTAAGAACGTCCAGCACTACCAATAGTCCCATCTTCCCTGTTAAAAAGAGTGGGGTGAGGGGTTACAGATTAGTGCAGGATCTAAGAGGGATCAACAAAATAGTTGAGAGTCAATTCCCCGTAGTGCCAAATCCAGCTGTCATCCTTATGCAAATCCCTCCCACTGCAAAAGTTTTCACTGTGATTGACCTCTGCTCCGCCTTCTTCTCGGTACCTCTGCACCCTGACAGTCAATACTTATTCGCATTCACATACAGAGGAGTTCAGTACACTTGGACTCGATTACCACAAGGTTTCATAGACAGTCCAAGTATTTTCTCACAGGACCTGCATGATTGTTTACAGTCTTTCCAACCAGAGAATGGATCAATATTGATACAGTATGTGGATGATTTACTGCTGTGCTCAGATTCACTGGAAGCGTCCCTGAGAGATACGAAACAACTCCTGTTTCATCTTTCAGACACAGGACACAAGGTTTCCAAGGACAAGTTACAATTATGCCAGACCCGTGTGAAGTATTTGGGACACTGTCTAACACAAGGACTGAGACACCTTACCGCTGATAGAATTCAAGCAATTCGTGACATGACCCTGCCACAAACCCAGCAACAGATTAGAACGTTTTTAGGAATGTGTGGGTATTGCCGTAACTGGATCCCAGGTTTTTCCATACTAGCCCTACCTTTGCAGGAGATGGTCTCCTCAAACAAACCTGATCGGATTTCGCACACAGATGAATCTGAGATGGCATTTGAGAGACTTAAACAGTGCCTAACGCAGGCACCAGCATTAGGTATGCCTGACTATGGGAAACCCTTTGAGCCGTACGGAACAGAGAGTGCTGGGTGCGCAGCAGGTGTCTTAACCCAGAAGCATGGTGATGCCAGCAGGCCGGTAGCCTACTATAGCGCTCAGCTAGATACGGTAGCGCGATCCCTCCCCACATGCTTGCGAAGCGTTGCAGCAATAGCATTGCTAGTCACAAAAAGCGAAGATGTAGTGCTAGGACACAACCTCACAATTAATACACCACATGCAGTGTCAGCCTACTGAATTCTGCCCAAACCAGACACGTCTCATCAGCGTGGTTTACAAGATGGGAATTGGCATTGATGGCCCCCGTAAACATCACCATAAGGAGATGCAGCGCATTATATCCTGCAACGTATCTCCCAGGTGTGCCTGGACAGGCACAAAGGGTGGAGGATGAGAGTGATGGTGAAGGAGGATTTAATACAGGGGATGACACGCATGATTGTATGGAATATTTGACCCAAAATTTCACGGCAAGGCCTGACATCAGTGACAACCCACTGGAAGATGTAGATTTTACCTTCTACACTGACGGTAGTTGTCACAGACAGATGGACTCGGGAGACTTGTGTACTGGATACGCAGTCGTAGATGACCAAGGTACCATAGAAGCAGAACCGCTAGGCCCACCACACTCAGCACAAGTTGCTGAACTGGTTGCCCTAACCAGAGCATGTGAATTGGCTAAGGGCAAATCAGCCAACATTTACACAGATTCTAGGTACGCCTTCAGAGTAGTCCATGATTTCGGGGCCCTATGGCGCCTCAGAAATTTCATGACGGCAGCTGGCACACCCGTAGCGCATGCAGCCCACATCAAAAGACTTCTGACAGCGATACAGGAACCCAACAGAGTGGCTGTTATCAAGTGTAAAGCTCACACATATAGCCAAGACCCGGTATCACTTGGTAACAGCCGAGCAGACGAAGCTGCTAAATCAGCAGCCGGTAACCCCATACAAACAGATAGTACACGACTGATGGTATTTAATACTGTAAACACACAGAAATTGTGTGAAATGCAAAATTTGTGTTCCTCACAGGAAAAGGCAGTCTGGAGGTCAAAAGGATATGGCCAGGAGTCCTCAGGATTCTGGACAGATGGACATGGTAAGCCAGTGGCACCCAGAGCATACCTTCCAAGTCTAGCGGAAGCAGCACACGGGCTGACTCATCTAGGCAAAGAAGGAATGTGTAAGCTAGTAAGAGCTTATTGGTGCACCCCAGGATTTTCCTCCCATGCGGGTAAAAGAGCAATGACATGTCTCACCTGCTTGAGGAAGAATATCGGAAAGGCAATACCGACAGAGCCATCCCATATCCCTCCGACAGATGGCCCTTTCCAGGTAATACAGATTGATTTCATACAATTACCACCTTGTAGAAATTTAAAGTATGTTTTGGTCTGTATTGATGTATTCTCAAATTGGGTCGAAGCATTTCCCGCGGCCACAAATACCGCTGTGTTTACTGCAAAGAAAATTGTGCAGGAATTTGTGTGTAGGTACGGTATCCCTAGAATAATTGAAAGTGATAGGGGTACCCATTTCACAGGTGAAGTCTTTCAAACAATGTGTAAGTTGATGGGAATTAATAGTAAGCTGCACACTCCATACCGCCCCCAGGCGAACGCGAAGGTGGAAAGAGTAAACAGCACTATTAAAAATAAATTGAGCAAGGTAATGACTGAAACAGGACTGTTATGGCCTGAAGCTTTGCCAATCGTATTATACAGCATCAGAACCACCCCCAGGTCCCCTCTTAATCTGTCTCCTTTTGAAATTCTGTTTGGTCGACAACCCCATGTTATGATTAACCCCCAGGATGATTTGAAATGTAACAATGAAGTAACTGTAAAGTACTTGGTTAAGATGAGTAAGCAATTGAGGAATCAGAATGATAATCTAAAGTTGGTGATTCCTGATTTGCCAGACAGTAATTGTCATGACATTGAACCTGGGGATTATGTAATGATACCGAATTTTCTACGCTCAGGTTGCCTTATTGACAGATGGGAAGGACCATATCAAGTCTTATTGACCAGCACAACTGCTTTGAAGGTTGCAGAGAGAGAGACTTGGGTTCATTCGTCTCATTGTAAAAAGGTCACTGACCCAGAGAGGTCCCGTGATAAAGAACAGACGGTAGAGGTTGTATCACTAGAGTGTCTGTTCAGGGAGGATTGAGACGACACCTGAGCGCTGAGAATAACAAGACCGGAAGCTTGTCGAGCCAGATTTCTTTTTCCCATTTGTTATTTTCTCCAGTTCCCACCTCCCTCCTATTTCCTTTCCCCCTTCTTATTTTTCTCCTTTTACTCCTCTAAGATGGACTTGCCCCAAGAGACTGTGATCCGGATTTTCCTGTTGACCATGATGTTGACCAGAGCAGTCTGTTTCGGTGAGAGTACCATGGAGGTCGAGAAAGGATCGGGAATGGGTTCTGATGACCAGGATGCAGGCGTAGATTTCCAAGAACAACATAATCACCGAGTAAAGGCGAGTTTCAGAAAACGATCTGGTAGCATTGACAATAGAAGGAATTGTGAAGGATTGTTAGCTGAAGAGAACTGCATCTGTAGGCATTGTGACAATATAGTTGAGGATGGGTGCATAAAGAAATGTCAGTCCAGTTTTAATGTCCACATGGACCGGCATCCATTGAGTGACTATCACTCCTTAGTGGGTAAAGTGTTAAATCAGACAGACTGTTGGGTATGCTCTCAAGTACCTCAAGGCCATAGCAAATCAGGACTAGTACCATTCCCTTTAACTGTAGGAGAGGTACTTGAGCTAAGTGGTGGGAGGCCGGTGGACAAGAGGTTTAATATCTCTAGTCCTCCTAGTTTGAAGCTCCACCAATATCATGTGGATAGGTCCTTAGTATGCTTTAACATTTCCAATCCCCGAAAGCCGGGAAATTGGGAAGTGTCATGGAGTAATCAAACCATGACCTTTTCATACAGACCCGACAGAATGCCCATAGACACAGAACTTATACGCCAGATAGCCGACCATAGGAAATTTTTCCGGTATGGGTACACCTTAGGAAGTAGGACCATGCGAGTTGGAGAAGTATCACCAGGATACTGTGCACAGATCGTACAAACTGATACGTGTACTAAACAGATGGGAGTATTAGGGTTAGGAGATTTCATTTCACATGGAAAATTTGTAACATGATAATGTCATACTCCGTCCCATATGTTCTCCCCGATGATGCATATTTCATATGCGGGAGGAAGGCGTATAAGCGGCTTGCCCCAAACTCAGAGGGATTGTGTTATATTGGAAAAGTACTGCCTGAAGTAATGACTGTAACCCATAACAAAATGAAAGATATTCACCGCAGTGCCCAAGCTCCTTATACTCACACTCATTACGAGCACGTCGTTAAACGGCACCTGATAGAGAGGACAGAGCATTCAGCATTCATCCACCGGGATTCAATTCCTACTCGCGTTAGATATCACTCGTACCGCCAGAGGAGTGATAAATTACAAATATATATCTGCGCTTTCAAATTTATTAGACAATATCACCGAAATGTATGACGACACATTCAGGTACACTGGGAAAGAGTTACAAGCCTACAAAACAGAACTGGTTCAGCATAGGATGATTCTCAATTACCTCACAGCTGTGACAGGCGGGTATTGTGTTACCCTAGCAACTCAATATGGAATAAAGTGCTGCACGTACATTACAAACAGCACGGAGGACCCAGCGGAGGTCATAGACCAAAAGATGGATGACATTTTACAATTAAAGTGGGAGTTTCGAAGGAAACACAATCTCACACTCGCTGCTGTGGGTAATGAGCTGACCAGTTGGGTGTCATGGTTGAACCCACGAGATTGGTTCTCGGGCTTAGGATAAGGGGCCCAAGGTATTATCATGGATGTAGGGAAATTTCTTTTGTGTATTCTGGGAGTCGTCATATTGGTTGGCCTGATATTTAGATGCGTTCGGGTTTTAACGAGGTGTAAAGGTAGTACCCGGGTGATGAGTCTGAGGAGCGAGGACACTGTACTAACAACAACTAATTTGATGTATGACCCAACGATAGAGACAATGTTGTGATGACAATGTGATTCCACGGTCCGTTTCTTTCACCCGTTTCTCCTTTGTTTTCCTCCAAGGTACAAAGACATCCGCTTGGAAGAAGAATTTGACAACCTCTTTTATACAGACCATTGATGAACTATTCTACAAGCCCCATTTTCCCTAGTGACTTTAAATTTTACGATAGCCCAAATATTTTAGTGACTAACTTTCTGGACAATGGAAAAACTTTTGCTGTCATTTATAGCAAAAGCATCAGGAGACTACAGTCAACATGTACATCGAGACAAGACACAAGACAAGACCTCAATCGGCAAATGTATATTAAACTCACATAGTTTATGACTGCATTTACCATAATTGCTTCTTATCTTCATTTCTACAACCTTCAGGTAATGACACACATAGTCAATAGGGAATATAGGCACAGATATCAGCACTCACATATCCCCCCATTCATGTATCATCAACTAAAATGTGCTCCCCCATTTTGTTACAACTAAAAGCCGAAAAGAGCATCGGTAAAGTTTGACAGCCCATCCACAGACCCTTGATACGGGATAAGAAGGAATTCAAATGTATACTTCGCAATACCTCGAAGCTTGATTTAAAACACGTACGGCACGATGATACATGACCCCTCAAACATGGATTCATACACACATGCTTCTACTATCTCACTAGGTCATACCTTTTTCCCACCTGCTCCTCTCCTCCCTTTACCCAATCATAAAATGGTATTTACATTATGACATATATTTTTCTTTTTTGAACTGTTTTAGGAAGTGGCAGTTATTTATGACTGCCAAAGGGTGGACTGTCAAAGTCGGAAAAATATCATGCTACACGTTGCCATATATCCACCCCATGCGCGTGCCTGCTGCACGTGCACATTCTCTCCCGTGCGTACGGATACTTGCAGCTGCGTGATGGCGCCTCTACGGCCATGCGCTCGAGCGCGTGGTATTGGTATGTGCATTTACGGTAGAGTTCGTGTGCGTCTAGCGGGCGACTCAATCGTTAAATAATAAAACCAAATCGTATGTTTTATAGATAATGTTCCCCTTAATAATGACTGTAAGTTTGTTTAATGTAAATGGTCGCTGGACAGAGGAATTCCTCTTTGCATGGTACGAAGGGTCAGACAGGGTTTGAGCAGCTGTGTCTGGTACCTAACTAAAGAACATTTTATTAGAAACAATCCGGTGCTGGTTAGGTAAAGATTAATCGCTCCTGCGTATAGTTATGGCCATTAGTATTTTCTGGACATTTACTATATTTGCGATTCATTACCCATGCGGCGGGAATCTTCAGATTCCCTCCCACCTGAGCAGTTTGATATAGTCACAGCCCACCTGTTCAAACTAACCTATGACCTTTTGTTATGATGCGAGGAGACATTCCTGTGTCCAATGCACAATGAGATTATAGGTCCCTTTGTAGTGTACTGTACGCAGTGTATATAAGATCAGCCAGCCTGGGCAGCTCTCTCACTCTCCACAAACGGTTTTCATCTTGACTAACTTGGAGCTGGTACCAGAAGCTGCGCAGCGATCGTTCCCAGTGTGTGTAAGTAATTCTCTGTAACCAACTTGTTCTCTGTTTGTATTGGCCATACTCTCTCTCTCTCTCTGTTATAGTATAGGATTGTGACGCTATTGTGTATTTCTGTCTAGATATTCTGTTAGAATGATATGTTAGCTTGTAGTGTATGACTTGTAAACTGTTTCCCCTTTTCAATATAACTAAAAGCTTGTTAGTAAAGGTGTTGGAACCTTAGCAAGGTATCGTGTGTTTATTATATTGCAGAGGGTAATAGGAGCGTCTCAAACGCTCAAGCAGCTTTAGCATTAACAAGGTTAAGCAGCGTTACATCGCTACAGTATTTCAGTACAAGGTTTACAGTATAAGAGTATCCTTTCTGTGTGTTACATTCAAGGTTTACTGATTGTCATCCCGTGAGCGTCTGCGCCGCTCGTGTTCTCCTCGTGGACTCGAGCGTCCGCTAAGCTGGTAGCGTAGCATTACGGTAGTCGGCCGCCTATAGCGTGCTCGACACCACGCATTAAGCTGTGAGCGAGCGTGTCGCATGTGCGTCTCGATCACGGCCGAGCGTATGCTATGCTAAGTGCGTACCCTTACGGTACCCCACACGCCAATTGCGTACTGAGTCTCTTACCCATTTATAGTGAATGTTATAAGATAAATAGTTAGCTTTATCAACGCCTATGGGGGATTGTATTTTAGCTTAGCAGGGCTGCGGTCGCTTGTGCAGCTCTGCTAAGCTAAAAATTTTTTAAGTAAAACAAGACTAGCCCTGGACATACTTACCCTGTGCGACGATCTCAGCTATGCTGGGGCCGGCTTTGACGTCAGACATCCGCCCTCCGTTCTCCTGGACACGCCTGCGTTTTCTTCTTCACTCCCCGAAAACGGTCTCCAACGGTTCGGTGACGCCCAGGTACGCCTTCTTTCTGTCAATTTTCTTGCGGTCGGCTCTGCGACCTATTTCTTAGTAAAACCGTGACAGGGGTCACCGGGCAACGTCGCGCACACCCACTGCGGCCACCACGCATGCGCATTCCGGACCTGTTCGCACTGCAGCGACAAACCGCAGCGTGCGAATGGGTCGGAATGACCCCCTATATGTCTGCAAAGCACTAATTCTAATAAAAAGTACATATATAAAGCAATGAGGTCATACATATAAAAAATGGAGTTACACATGGATAAAATTGGCGTCTAAAAAGTAGTTAAAAATATCACCCCATACAGTGATCTATTTGATCACATGTGGATGCGTGAAGCAATATCTGGCCAGCACAACTCGCACCCTTCATGTACGGTTTTCTGAACATCGAAGAAACATTGTAAAGGGTTTGAAAACACATCCCCTTTCCCATCATATTTCTCGCTGTCAGAAACAATGTATGAAGAATATAACGGTGAAGGCTATAGAACAGGTGGGAACAACAAAACGGGGAGGGGATAGATTCAAATTACTTTGCAAACGAGAAGCTTATTGGATATATGTGTTGGGGACCCTAACCCCTGGGGGACTTAATGATACAGTATAATTGAATAATGTTTAAGTTCCCATCCCCTCTGTGACATCCTAACTGTCATTTTAAGGATGAGATGGTTTAGTCCACTATGTCTGATACTTGTTTCCGATCTTTATTTTTGTTTGATGTCCACATGTTTCCCTAGGTTAATCCACATCATACTATTTATTGAAACTTCTATGTATAGAAAGTGGTGATAATTGCTGTGTTTTGATACTATGTGGATCCGGTTATGGAACCAGAGGGCCCACTGGGCTATGATGGAAATCCACATGTGTCTATATGTAGAGAGAGATATATATGTATGTGAATCTTTATGTGTGTATGTTTATATGCACATATGTGTGTGTGCACGATGTGCGCACACATGTATGTGCATCCATCTGTTGCTGAACACATGTCTTTGATATACCAATGTCTTAAGTTCAGATAAAGTAATGGGTATAAAGTAAAGGAACCTTCTCTGTATGTATAGATATTGTCATATGAAAAGGATATGACAAATTGCTGTATAATATTTGGAAAATAGGAATATCTTGTGATTTTAGATAGGATTATGTAATTCTGTCTTTGATGAGACACCTGAGTGGCGATTTTATATATATATATATATATATATATATATATTTAGAATTTTTAATTCAATTGTAGTTTTGATGTATGCTATATATGTTTATTTCAACGGGCTTAATCAAGCTTGGTTCTGTGGTAAAAATACTTCATTATATTTTATATAAGAACCGCAATAAGTAGACGTCTATTGCTATGAGTGAAAGTCTGGAAGCTCTGTGGAACGCATATGAGATTTGTAACAACATTAGACATAGAGAAGCATCACACTCTCAAAACGAGACACATGATCCAAAGACGTCCGAGAAAATCAGAGTGCGCATGCGTGTGCGTTCCACCTCAGAATGCGGCTTGGAGGGCGGACGCAGTGCGCACACGCAGGCGGGAAAAGTCCGCTATTTAAACGGGGACACAGATTCAGAGCTTAATCTTCTCTGAGGAGGCCGCTGATATACATAGAGGCGGAGAAATGCAGAAGAGACCCCATTATCCGTCCGGTACTGGTCCGGTCATTCACGGCAAAATATACTACCTGCAGGTATTTTCATTTACTGGTATGGACACTCCAGATATGGCACCACTAATGGGATAAAAGCACCAGGAGCCAGGAGGAATAACTGCACCTTGATGAGAGATTGAGCTCTGATTAAGCTAACAGGTGATATAAAAGCCGTGTTGCTGCATTATTACTAACTCTCAATCGTATACAAGTCACTGCAATATACTAACCAGCAAAATATGCTTTACTAATCAGTTAACATTGGTCTGATTAATCAAACAGGCGGCATTAGTGTGTTGGAATACCATCATCAGCGTTAACAGTTTGCAAAGACTGTATGACACTTATAAGCATTAGACTAACTAAATAACAAAGTTTGGATACTCTGATTATCAATTCTGATGAATGCTGATAGTTTGAATTATATGTTCTTTTGAACTGTCCATGGACTTTTTTTTAATACTGGCCGGCATTTATGATGTGATTTTTAACGTAATTAATTGAATGAATTCATTTTTAATTGAGTAAAACTAAAAAACACACTCTATTTCAAAGAAGCGCTGTTTATTTGTATTTAAATATAAAAGGAGTAATGGAAGACACAGGCAAAGGAAGGAGATAAAACACAGACACACAAAGAAGATACAGAGACACAATGGGGCCCGCGGAGACAGGGATACATACAAACCTGTGACTGGTGGGGGAAAGACGACTTGAAAAAATACACACGGGGGGGGGGGGGGTGAATCAAGTAGACGTACACACTGGTTACTGGGGAGACACATATTTGTACCCCCCCCCCCCTGTCTGTTGTTTGTCTGCTTGTGTGCGAGAGGCATTGAATGGGAGCAGTATTTGGAAGGCATGCTGTTCCTTGTAGTGGCAATGGGAGATCCTGGGGGTAGCTCCCGGGTAAGTTAGCTCTCGGTCTGGATGTGTTTTAGTGATAGCCTTTATCATGAGGCCTACTGTTACAAATTACATGGCCCTATGTGGGCACTGCTATCATGTAGTGTTAGGACTGCTGACATCGGAGAAGCCGTGAAGTGGTTCAGCAGCTAAACATGCGTTTGCAAACATGTGTGACTAATTTACTGAATTTCTATTGCCAGATAGGTTCAGGTATGGTTACACAGGTAACTTTTTGTGTGCTGGGGGAAATTTAGGGGTGGAGATTTGCACCCCCCCCCCTCTCTGTCTGTTGTAAATATAAAAGGAGTAATGGAAGACACAGGCAAATGAAGGAGATAAAACACAGACACACAAAGAAGATACAGAGACACAATGGGGCCCGCGGAGACAGGGATACATACAAACCTGTGACTGGTGGGGGAAAGGCGACTTGAAAAAATACACACTGGGGGGGATCAAGTAGACGTACACACTGGTTACTGGGGAGACACATACACTGCTGGTGGGGGCAGGGGGACATGGAGACACACATTGCTGGTAGGGGGCATGGAGACCCGCACACTGCTAGTGAGGGGAGGGGACATGGAGACACGTACACTGCTGGTGGGGGTGGCATGGAGACACGCACTCTGCTGGTGGGGGGAGGGGGACATGGAGACACACTGCTGATGGTGGGAAGGGACATGGAGACATGCACACTGCTCGTGTGGTGGTCATGGAGACACACATTGCTGGTGGGGGACATGGAGACACGCACACTGCTTGTGGGGGCAGCGGGACATGAAGACACACACACTGCTGGTGGGGTAGGGGCACATGGAGACACACACACTGCTGCAGGGGAACATGGAGACACACATTGATGGTGTGGGAGGGTAACATGGAGACACATTGCTGGAGGGGGAAGGGTGCATGGAGATATACACAGACTAATGGGGAGGAGCACTGGAGACATCGATACATGACTGGGGGTGGGAAACAGGCATGTAATGTGAAGAAAATGGCAGGGGCAGAGTTGCTGAGACAGGAAGAATTTGGCACGAAGCAGTTGCCTATTCATTCGTGTACATGCCTAAAATAAAAAATAAAAAAAATAAAACAAACCATAGAACTGTAAAATCAAACAATCATTGCCTACCAGAGTCCAAGGGTCGTCGATCCATCCATAGGATATCCATTCATCTGGCAATAAGTATGGGAAGGGGGGAAAAGATAAAAGTGTTCAAAGAGAGATAGGATTGGGATTAGCTAGAAGTTGATAAGAATACCAAGTAGTGGATTGAAAGCAGCTCCATATCACCAGTTTGGTGTGGGAGGGCAAGGTCTGTACAGTAGCGGATCTTGCCACGGGCAAGCAGGACTTTTGCCCGGGGCGCCGCCTTCCGGAGGGCGCCGCACCATGGCAAGATCCGCTACTGTGCCCCCCGCCGCTGTACCCCCCGCTGGTCCCCCGCTGTGAAGGGGACCAGGCGCTATGCATCTAGTTTCCCTTCGTGGAGGGGACCTTTGCTGTGCGGTGCGCGATGACGTCATTGCGCACCGCACAGCATTGTGGCACAGACACTAGGGGTCATAATTGACCTCTGGTATCTATGCTGATCCGAGGAGAGGAGCGGCGCTGGCGGAGGTCTGCAGCGGTCTGGAATCAGGAGCAGGGATAGTAAGTATACATTTTTTTTCTCTTTCAGCGGCGCTACAGGGGGCAGAAATGGGGGCGTAGCTGACCACGCCCCGTATGAAGCCACGCACCTATAGTTTTGCCCGGGGCGCCACAAGGGCAAGAACCGGCCCTGGGTCTGTATATATTTATCCCAGCATTGAGAGCGAGCAGGGGTTAAAGCCTCCTTGTGTAAAGACGCCTCCAACTAATCTATAGTACACAGGAAAACAAGCCTAGAAGTTGTCATAGAAAAAGTAAATGCCAAATCATGAATCCACTACTGCAGTACAGCCTTCCTGTTTACCGCTGATAAAAGAACAATGAGTTTCTTCTCAGTCAATTTTCTGTTTTAATCTTACTTGCAACTTCCTCATCTTTAGTCCTTGGGATCACCTGACTGCCCCTATCTCCCCCTCACATCCCTAAGCACCTTCAGTCACACACTCCTTTATTTAAAGCACACATTTCAAAATACTCTCATACATCTCATGAAGAAGCAAAGACCTCCATCAGTAAGGTGTCTAACTGCAATATGGAAGATCATGGGTTTGAATCCTGAGTATGACAGTATTTTGAAACGTGTGCTTTAAATAAAGGGGGTTGTGACTGAAGGTCCTGGGTATGACTGCTAGGAAATGTGTGATTTGAAAAAAAGGATAATTTAACTAAATGAGCCACTTCTCCACTGGCTCACTTCTCCACTTTTATCACTGTTTAGTACATGTCCCCCAAAAAGCTCAAATTAAGTGCATATATGGTGGTATAAGAGCATTGGTGTCCAAATCCATTTTATTGGGAGTGTTCTGTAAGTATAGATGTCCTATAAATATATTGTGACAAGATCATTGGAATAGTGGTGGAAGGCAGGTATATTTGCCCCAGGTTTCTGTGTTTTAAAACCCCAGGAAAATTGTATAGGTTCTGCTGAGAGTATTTGGATTTTGGTAAGAACCGGATTAGGGTGCAGGGTTTGGATGTGAGAAGAGAGGGCGGATTCTCCATTCATTTAGGCCCAGTTTGGATCTTAAGGCTTTTAGCCTCACAGAAGGCTAAGTAGGGCTTTCAGCTGTGTGGGTATGTTAAAAGGCTGTCACACTGATCATTTGTCTCTGACACTGCTTGGGGAAACGGGGAACCTGCTCTTGAAATCCAGTGAGATGTGCCTGGTAAAAACTTCTAGTATTGTTTTTGAGTGAGTTAGGATAATCCTGTGTATAATTAGCGCCGCAGAGCAATATATTTATTTTGATATTTCTATTTTTCTGCACAATAAAACTGGTTGAGGCCAGTTGAACCATAGCAATGGACTTGTGTGATCACTCAGCTGCTGCATCCTGCTATCTACCCAAGGAGATGGTAGCTGTTCCCCTGACTCTGTAACAATTATATATATATATATATATATATATATATATATACAATATATATACAATATATATATATATATATATATATCAGTGCCGTAACTAGACATGTTAGCGCTGTGTGCAAGAAACAACATTGGCGCCCCCCCAATTTAAAATAGGGCCAGTGCACGCAACAAAAATATAGGGGCATGGCTTCATGGGGGTGGCCACTAAATAATTCATTATTCAAATGACGCCGCACAGTAGCGCCATTTACACATTACACCAGGTAGAGTACTCTTTTTTTCCACATTACGCCAGGTAGAGCTCTCTTTTACAAAGTATGGCAGGTAGAGTCCTTTTTTACACATTATGGCAGGCAGAGTCCCTATTTTTACACATTACGGCAGGCAGAGTCCCCCTTTTACACATTACGGCAGGCAGAGTCCCCCTTTTACACATTATGGCAGGCAGAGTTCCCCTTTTACACATTACAGCAGCAGATTCCCTCTTTTTACACATTACAGCAGCAGAGTCCCTCATTTTACACATTACAGCAGCAGAGTCCCCCTTTTACACATTACGGCAGGCAGAGTCTTCCTTTTACACATTACAGCAGCAGAGTCCCTCTTTTTACACATTACAGGAGCAGAGTCTCACATTTTACACATTACAGCAGCAGAGTCCCTCATTATACACATTACAGCAACAGAGTCCCTCTTTTTACACATTACAGGAGCAGAGTCCTTAATTTTACATATTACAGCAGCAGAGTTCCTCATTTTACACATTACAGCAGCAGAGTCCCTCATTTTACACATTACAGCAGCAGAGTCCCTCATTTTACACATTACAGCAGGCTATCACTGGGGAGGGGGGGGCGAGGGCGAGGGAGGCAGCTCTGCACAGCGAGCGGGGGAGCGGGAGGGAGAGCACTGCTGTCACACAGGACACTGCTGGGAGAGATACATTACCCCACTGCTGCTGCTTCCATTATAGATATATATATAGAATTTGGGAAGGGGCATCATAGCAAGTGCTTTCACTGGGCACCAGGGCTCACCTTATGTCCCTGTTTAAAAATATGGGGAGGGGGTACCAATACTTTTTCTGGCGCAGAGCACCAAAATGTCTAGTTATGCCTCTCAATCTAGAACTAAAACAATTGAGGGTAGTTTTGCCAAAAGCAAAACACTATGAAGGTTTAGAATCAAAGCCAAAACACGGGGGTTTGTGCGCATCTCTTATTATTCTTTTTTGCATTAACAAAAACATCCAAAGTAAATGAAAAGTAAATGTTAACAACTCATTTTTTTCGTACCACTGTGGCAGAAAGAGCATCAAGCCATACACCTGCAACATAGAGCAGATGTACAGTAACATTGTGACACATAGGGGGTCATTCCTACCCGATCGCTCACTGCAGTTTCTCGCAGCGCCGGCGCATGGCAGCCGTCGTTGCCTAGCGATCGCCTCTGAGGCAGAGGCGGTCGCTGGGCGGGAGGGTGCTGGATGGTGGCGTTAAGCCGCCAATAAGTGGGAGCTGTCCGGTCAACGCAAGCATGGCCGGACCGTTGGGGGGGGGGGGGGGGCAGTCGGCGTGGCTGCATGACGTCACATGCAGCTGCTGCGGGCCGAGGAACGACGAGTAGCTCCCGGCCAGCACGCTAAAGCTGCGCTGGTCGGGAGCTACTCTTGAAGTGCAAAGGCATCGCCGCTGTGCGATGCCTTTGCACTTCTGCGGGGGGGATGCCGCCACTGACATGTGGGGTGGACTAGCCCTGTGCTGGGCGTCCCCCCGCATGTCAGTGTGAATGATCGTAGCTGTGCTAAATTTAGCACAGCTACGATCAACTCGGAATGACCCCCATAGACAGATACAAACCTGAGAGATCAGTCATACAGAGGTGTGTTTGATATCCTTTCCTGCATCAGTGTGACTGGAGATACATCATTAAGCTGTGTCAGTAGGGATCGTGTGGTCTATTCACTAAACCTTGGAGAGAGATTAAGTACCAATCAACCAACCAGCTCCTATCATTTTTCAAACACAGCCCTCGGCAGATTTAACAAAGAGTGATATTCTTGTTATCACTCTTTACGAGTGATAAATATTGCTCCAGGCAATCAGCTCCTGTCATTTTTCAAGCACTGATTGGTTGGAGCACCATTTATCATTCGTAATGAGTGATAACAAGAATATCACTTGTTAAATCTGCCCCTTTGAAAAATGACAGGAGCTGGTTGGTTGGTACTTTATCTCTCTCCATGGGATAGTAAATTGACTAGTGATGAGCACCGGAAATTTTTCGGGTTTTGTGTTTTGGTTTTGGGTTCGGTTCCGCGGCCGTGTTTTGGGTTCGAACGCGTTTTGGCAAAACCTCACCGAATTTTTTTTGTCGGATTCGGGTGTGTTTTGGATTCGGGTGTTTTTTCCAAAAAACCCTAAAAAACAGCTTAAATCATTGAATTTGGGGGTCATTTTGATCCCAAAGTATTATTAACCTCAATAACCATAATTTCCACTCATTTTCAGTCTATTCTGAACACCTCACACCTCACAATATTATTTTTAGTCCTAAAATTTGCACCGAGGTCGCTGGATGGCTAAGCTAAGCGACCCAAGTGGCCGACACAAACACCTGGCCCATCTAGGAGTGGCACTGCAGTGTCACGCAGGATGGCCCTTCCAAAAAACACTCCCCAAACAGCACATGACGCAAAGAAAAAAAGAGGCGCAATGAGGTAGCTGTGTGAGTAAGCTAAGCGACCCTAGTGGCCGACACAAACACCTGGCCCATCTAGGAGTGGCACTGCAGTGTCACGCAGGATGGCCCTTCCAAAAAACACTCCCCAAACAGCACATGACGCAAAGAAAAAAAGAGGCGCAATGAGGTAGCTGTGTGAGTAAGCTAAGCGACCCTAGTGGCCGACACAAACACCTGGCCCATCTAGGAGTGGCACTGCAGTGTCACGCAGGATGGCCCTTCCAAAAAACACTCCCCAAACAGCACATGACGCAAAGAAAAAAAGAGGCGCAATGAGGTAGCTGTGTGAGTAAGCTAAGCGACCCTAGTGGCCGACACAAACACCTGGCCCATCTAGGAGTGGCACTGCAGTGTCACGCAGGATGGCCCTTCCAAAAAACACTCCCCAAACAGCACATGACGCAAAGAAAAAAAGAGGCGCAATGAGGTAGCTGTGTGAGTAAGCTAAGCGACCCTAGTGGCCGACACAAACACCTGGCCCATCTAAGAGTGGCACTGCAGTGTCACGCAGGATGGCCCTTCCAAAAAACACTCCCCAAACAGCAGCACATGACGCAAAGAAGAAAAAAAAGAGGCGCAATGAGGTATCTGTGTGACTAAGATAAGCGACCCTAGTGGCCGACACAAACACCTGGCCCATCTAGGAGTGGCACTGCAGT